>NW_008751796.1:935444-962726 GCF_000715545.1 Opisthorchis viverrini
CCTCTCTTACCGCTCCCGCTGTCAAATCCTAGGCCTCGAACCACTATGGCTCAGGCGGTTAAAACTGAATCTAGCTCTCTTGCACCGTTTGCCGCATAAGAACGCCTTTATAACTGAAACTAGACCAAGCATAAACTCACAACCTCACTACAGACTCCGCAACTCCTGCAATCTTTTAGTGTCTCCCCTAGCTCGCACAAATCTACGCCACTACTTCTTTCTAGTTTATTACGCTCGCATCTGGAACAGCCTTCCTGAACAGCTGCGAAGCATCACGCATCACCATGCTTTTTTACAGTCTGTTGACAAATTCCTTAGCTGTGAAACTGCTGCCGCATTACTCAATGCTCAACTACCCTCCGACCTCCTCTGCGAATCAGGTCCAGTGCGCATATGAGTTGAGGGACGTTACAGTTAGTAGGCAAGTAAAGGATCCTGTTATCATTTCTTCCTATCCTCTTGACCCGCTTTAAGCTAACAAAGGATCAAATGCCAACTTGATCTAGCGTTACTGGTCTGGTTGTTTTCTTTTTTCCTTTTTCCCGGTACCAAACTTACATCTTGTACTAGTCTAGCTCCTACACCGGACCACTCTATAAATACTGTTTAGCGTCTTTTGTTCTCGTCCAGACTCTACTGACAAAAACCAAACCAAAACTAGTTATTTCTTCCCCAAATCACTGCACGCATTAATCACCTACTAATCCTACTTATGCTGTGTTACTGGCTTGATTGTTTTCTCCCACCCAGTCAACTTATGCCTCGTCCAAGTCGAGTCTTTACCCCGGATTGCTCTATCAGTTCAGTCTAGTAACTGATGATTTCAGTCTAAATCTAACTGATAAAAACCAAACCAAAGTCGATTTCTTTCTTCATTTAATTATTAAAGCGCATTCTGCACTTATATATATATATATTTGATGATTTGTTCCACTAAGCACTCCCACACACAATGTCGCAAAACGCTTCTGCTCGGCGTGGCAGCCCACACCAACGCTCTGACGCCGTTTAGCCATGGTGTGATCGCCGTGAGTATCAACATTCCAGTCCAACCAACTCATTGACTACCGGCATTTCACTTCCTCTCCGCGACTTGCCTCTACCAGCGTCTGTATGCTGCTGCTTGTTCGGATTGGTAGTTGGTAGCTGGGTAATTAATAATGCACAAACCGCACCTATGACTGCTTGGATGATTTTCCACCTTGCAGATCTGGTAGCATGCACGAGGGAGAAAAACCACGTGTGGTGGACGGGTACGCCCTACACTGGGGGTCGCTCTGTTACGTTGCACCATGATGCGTTCGTATACCCGCTACCCCTCCAGTAGCACGGGTGCATCGCCCATTGCCGGTGATTCTGAGTCTGGCTTTGAATTCAGGAAATAAAAAAGTACTGCTGACTTCTGTTTGTTCCAGCTGGTGTTGGGCTCGCTTCGGTGGGATAACCCAGAGATACTCTGCAATGCCCATGGCCTACATCGGCGATCATAGTTGTATCTGCTTCCGTCAGAACAGAGGCTACACCGCACCGAAGCCCATTCCGTCATCCATACAGAGAATACATCTACTCACCACTCCCAGTGGCAGACACGAAAGTCTTCATCGCTATGCATCACCTACAGATCAGAGCTGATAGCAGTGCTTCGCGGACTGGTAACTGTTTCTCAAGCACACACTTTCTCTCCTGGTATTATCCAACTCACGTCAAAAACACTCGATTAACTAGTTAGCCCAGAAGTCCATTCCCACCAGCCCTAACACATCTGATTCCCATTCAACGCTTCTGCACGATTATATCGCCTTTTACTAGATCCCTTGTAACATAATATCGCATGTTGGCAAACTCAGCCATTGGTCGCTAGACTACTAAGTACAAATCTATCTACTTCCTACTACATGTAATCACTTGTAATCACCTTAGTTGCATCAGACGCCAAGTTTTTCTTTCTGTGTATATTAATGCTTATTATCCCATTTTATATCCCCACAAATTAGCCATGTATTGCGAATCTCCTCCCATCCCTTCATCTTCCCAAGCTTTGAACTTTGGGAAGTGCCCGCTTTGGACGACCCGGTTAGCTGATCTCCACTCCACCTGGCCTATGATCTACAACTCCGGGATCACCAAGCGGACCAAGAAAACCTACAATCCCATATAAGTTTCGTTTCAGCTTGTTTCCTCAACCAGGATGAAATGGACACCGCCACCCAGTGAACTGCACACCCCAGCCGAATCATCTCAAATGTGACATCCGTCACGGGTCTGTCCAAAAACTAAAGCACGTCAGGCCAATGATGGCACGGCACTGCCATACTCAGTTTCATAGCACACCCGCAACTGTTCCATTCCTCCTCTCAACCATGCCCTCTTGGCTACTCGTTCCATTGACCCCAACGACAACCGTGACATTCATTCCAACCTGTTGGACAAATCGTTCGAATTCAACCACCTCTGTGTACTCATCCAACCTCACCTCTTCACCTTCCCAACAACAGTGCAAACAGTGGGTCTGCTTGTTCTCAGATTGCACCATATTTTTGAGACTAAACTTGCCGTGTTCTACCAATTCGAATGATCCCACCTCCACCTCCACTTTTGCTCGTTGTGACTCCGGCCATTTATCCACCCGCCCAAGGTCACTCATGGCTAGCAATGGTTTCCACCTTTAGCTCAGGTCAGCTGACTGAGTCTTTGAATTAGTCGGACCCCATGCCTATTGTTCCCTACAAGTTGCAAAAGTAACATTATTATTATTTAATCGAGTACCTCTCACTGTTTATGACATTGTCCCGTTTCCGCACATACCCCGCTACCCTCAGATCAGCCTATCGTACCTCGGCCTGACTGTAAACGCATGATCATGTCAGACGGTATGCCACCCGCAAGCTGGGAATATACATTATTATTATTATCAATGAATACCAGTTGTACGATGCGTTTGGGCAACTGCAGCCAAAGTTTGAAGCTTGGGAAGAGATGTGATGAGGAAGGAATAGGATGAGAGCAGCATCGTTTGGTGAGTGCCATGAGGTATCAGATAAAACGGTGTCAATTGATAAAAAATCTAAAAGTGGATAACGGCATGCTAAACGGACCCAGGAAACGTGGATTTGTTTGTTGACCCAGAAACCAATTGCTAGGTGGACCAGAGTAGCTGTCTAATCTAGGAAAGGTAAGAGCTTTGTCGTCGAGTTAGCTAGCAGGGAGGATAGCCGTTAGACTGGTTGAACCGGCGGTAAGTTTTAGTTTACGGAAGTAATCCTGACATTGATTTGTGCCAAAGAAGGGATTTATATGAGCAGTGACAATAATCTAGGAAAATGGTAAGGTAACACTTATCCGAAGAATGGATAAGAACCGTGGCATCAGTGAACTCCAAAAGGACAACTTAACAGGAATATAATAATAATCATAATACTAGGTTTTATTGTCAACTTGCGGGTGGCATACCGTCTGACATGATCATAGTTTTATAGTCAGAATTGAGCGTGACTGGGGGATTTGTGGGGGTATTGATTGCATAAAAAGAGGACAATGTCATAAACAGTGAAGAATACCCGTAACACAGTATTAATAGGTTATTTCACAACATGCTGAGAATAATAGGCAAGGGGCTGACTAGCTGAAACAGAGTCAGGTGGCATGAACTGAAACTGAAAACCATTGTTGGCCATGAGTGACCTTGGGCGGTCGTGCATTGCCCGGAGTCACAACGAACAAAAGTGGAGATGGAGATGGGATAATTCAAATTGGGAACACATGGCAAGTTTTGTCTCAAAAATGTGGTTTAATGTGAAAGTAAGCAGACTCACTGGTTGCACTGTTGTAGGGAATCATGTGCAGGGGAATAGGTTGGATGGGGGCAAGTTGCTAATACACAGGGCGACCTGAACTCAATAAACGGATTTGAACTTGTGCAAGAAGCAAGCCGAAGTTGCAGCAGAGAAGCCAGGCTAACTAAATCTGAGCGAAGATTGCCCGGAACCCGGGCCAGATGAAAAATCTGCTCGTAGTTGCGACTACAGGCTTGAGTGGACGAGGGGTTGCGGTCGAGATTCTAAAGAAAATAGTTGCGGGAGTGCCATCTCACTGGATATGACAGTGCCATGCCATCATCGCAGTGACATGCGTCGGCTAATGGGCAGCCCCGTAACGGCCGTCAAGGGTAGGAAATGAAATGCGCAGTTCCGTGGCTGCTGGTTCTGGGTGAGACGGAAATTGACACAGGGAATAATGCATACGTAGGCTCACAGATAATCTCCCATTTGTTGGAGGACCGTGTGAATGTATACCGAGCACCAGCCAGTTTGAATTTATAACAGTTCTAAGGGGCTGTTGAGCAACTGCAGTCGAGGATTGAAGCTTTGGAAGAGTGGCGATGGGCAAGAAATAGAATGAAAGCTGTAGCACGTGGCGGATGTTAGAAAGCATAAGATGCAACGGCGTCGATAGGAAAAATCTAAAAAGTGATGAAAGCAAGCTAAGTGAACCCAAGAAAGGTGAGTAAGTTTGCTGATCTGGAAGCCAGGTACTGATTGAGCCAGAGTAAGTGCCTAGTTTTAGGAAGGTGAAAACTTTGTCGTCGAGGTAGATAGCTGGGTTGTTAGCTGTTGGACTAGTTGAGAACGGACGGTATTTTGTTTTGCCTACCAAAGCGTCATGACATCGGGTCCGTGTTGTGCAGAAAGAGGGATCAATTAGAGCTGTGACAGTGGACAAGTAAAAAGCGGACAAGCAACAGCTTCCCAGATTATTGCTAAGAATCGTTGCTTAACTGAGTACTACTACAGCAACCTAACAGGAAAGTGAGGTTAATGATCAGCAGTCGCCGAGTCAATGCTGTCAAATCCAGAAATCGAATGGTGCATGGCAGAAAATCACCCATTAAGTGCTAGCTGTGACTGCTTGTAATCAGAACACCATAAATTATTAGCATTTCGTGCGTATGATCTCTCTGGATGACAAGAGGGAAGAAGATGTGTGCTATGTTTGGATGATGAAGTGGACTAGAGGTGGTGTGACCCCACTAAGACGAGAGTGGCAACACCTTGCACGTCGACGTCGTGAGTGAGCCTCACAAGTACTCTCAGGCTAACCTCACTGGTCGCACAACTCTCGGCTCCTCACCCTCAGAAGCAGCGGAACAGTGCTGAAATGCTTGTCCACAAACTGCCTCAGCCTTTTCAACAAACTCGGCGATGTTAAACCATCAGCTTTGCTTGATCCACCGTCCATATTCGCACTCACAGGGACCTGGCTCACACCGGATGTTTCTGACAAAGAGATCTCGACAGACGGTTACTCTATTTTGGGAGCCAACCCAAAACGAAGACCGGCAGGTGAGGTTGCTCTGTAATTGCATGCGTACCTACCAATCCCGGTAGTCCTCTCTGACACCACCCTTGCACTCTTTTGCGATAGCGCGGGTCCGCTTCTCTCATTCTCGGCGTGGTCTACCGTAGCCCTTCGGGTCACCCTGAAGGTGACCGAGTACCCATACAACTCTTCTCCAACTACCACTTCACTCATCTCCCGAGGGAAGGTGACTTCAAAGCCCCAAACGCCTCCTGGATTGCGCTCCAGCGCGTCGAATTAGGCGGATATTTTGCAGCGGCGCTGCTTGAAGTCGTTCAACAGAGCGCTTGGACCAAACATGTCGCTGCACCCACCGGATACCGCGCAGGCCAACTACCATCCCTCCTGGATTTGGTCATCACCAACGAAAGACATTTCGTTGATCAGGTAACAATTAACGCTGCACTGGGTCATAGCGACCACTGTGTGCTCACCTTTGATTTCATCTGCTGTTGGGCAAGAAATCTCGAACCTCAAACGTATTTTCGAGACTTCTGCCTTGCAGACTTCTCAGGAATGTGCATCTTTCTTGAACAAGTCACACTTCGACCAGCTTCAGTAGGAGAACTATAAAGGACCATTGTCGAGGAAGATTATGAGGCTGACGCGACGTTCGTCCAAAAAAACCAGCACGTACTCGGATGAACCGCAGACTGCCAAGAGAATTTGGCAACCTCCGAAAAAATGTTGTTTCAAATTGTTGACTACAGGGATACAGAAGATGAGTTGGCAGTTCGTAAAATGCGGAACCACTTTAAGGCAGAAATCCGCAAATGGAACATACGAAAACAAGCCACCATTCCCGACCTCGCTCGAAAAAACTAAAAAGACTCGTTCGAATACCTGAGACATCGCAACAGAAAAAAACCATTCGCGTTCTCCCCGAGGGACAGAAACATAGAACCGACAAATGACACAACAATGGTGTCTGAGGTTTACAGAGAACACTATGCTTTTTATGCTCAGCCCTAGCTTCTTCGTCACATCAACTTTTGTCAAGGTGGAACTACGAGCAGCCTCTAACCGACTTGGTCTTCAAAGTGGAAGACATTCGTCATCTATTGTACATGATCACCCATTCTTCGAGTTGGAGGCTGAAGTGGTCCAGCCAAGAATCCTGAAAGAAACTTCCTCCACACTGGCAAGTAATCTAAACCTGGTGTTTTGTCAGTCACTTCACGAAGGCCACCTTCCCTCTGCCTGGAAGGAAGCAATTGTCACGCCAATCTACAAAACCGGTGACGGACTATTGCCTGGCAGATACAGATACGTCAGCGACCTTCCAGTTGTTCTTGCAAGTCCATGTCTACATTTTGCGGACGACTTGAAATCCTGAAGTTCCAATGCTAGCGCCTTCCAAATGGATGTATACGCTGCAAAACAGTGGCCGTTGGACTAGCAACTTCCTCTGAATGACGAAAAGTGCGTCCATACGTCGTTTGAAGGAGATTTAGCGAATGTCTCTGTTATGCATGGTAAGGAAGGACCAGGACAGACGCCGAAAAGGATTCGGGCATCTGAGTATCCTCAAGCTTGTGCTTATCGCTGCATCATGAGAAATCGGCTCAAAAGGCATTCGCCATTTTACGGATGATCCGACGCACCTCCTCCCGTATCACTCGCATGGACTTCCGAATACCCTATGGGGCCCACTTCAGACTGTTCCTGGAGTACGCCAACTAAGTTGTCTACCCAGAACGCACGGAAGACGTCACCCTTATTGAGCGTGTCCGGCGAGCCGCTACCGGAATGGTTGCCGGCTTCAAATCCGTGGACTTTGATGTCCATCTCGCGATGCTTGATCTCTTTCCTCTGGAGTATCTTCGTCTCCGATGTGACCTAATTCTTACTTATGTCCTGTTTGAACAAGGCTTGGCAAACATGTTTTTCACCGTTGACCAAGCAAACACACGGCGGGACATAGTAAGATTTTGAAGGTCAGAGCGCACACACTCATTAGGCAAACTTTTTTCGCATTTCGGGTAGTGGGTGCGTGGAATTACCTTCCTTCGACGATTGTCCACGCTCCTTCTGGAACCCAGTTTAAAGCACTATTAGACATTCTTTTATGCGAATCCTCGCGCCGCCAATTGTGGCCTTTTGTGCCTTTATTTTACTTCTATTATAACACTACGTATTTCATCAATTGCATAATCGCTGTTTGTTTAAATACAGAAAACGGCAATAAACGAGCACGGGTAAAATTTCACATAATACAAGAGCGGTCACGTGCTTGACTCTCTCTTTCTGATTTCGCTCGCGCTTGCAGCGGTCATTCGCTAGTCTCATGTACTAACTCTGATACCAAAACATTTCAGACATCTTCGGAATCTATTATATGTGGGAACTGTTCAGAAGAAGACCTCTGGACCAACATAATTGGATTATTGTTAATTCGCTGACCTGGGCCAACGACGAACTATTTTAAAGAGAACAATTGTTAGTGAGTCTGTTCAATCTGATCTCCTTATTTTCGTATACCCAACCTAGTGTAATTATTTTCATTTCTTTGTCAAACACTCCTGGTAAACTAACTTATTAGGTAGCCGGACCACTACTCTGCTTCACTCTTTTTTCACTTGTGCCTTTCAGGTGAACGACAGCCACTCACCGACAGGAAAAAAGCCGGCCTGGGAAACTTGTACAAATGCCTCAATGCGGTGCATCAATCCGTGAATCTGTGAAAAGCATTCATTATTGACACGTTCAGCATACATACAACACACGGAAATACACCAATTCACTTATCTGTGTGGTCGCTTTCCAGTCTCAAGTGTTCGCAAACGTGCAAACTATGGTCAGTTCATTGGTTGATGTGCCTCATTTTTTCTGTTGTCTCAAATTCTGTGAATCGGGTCACAGCGGTTACTGACATTCTGTGTGGGAACCGAGCGGGTCAGTCCAGACAATACTGCAAGATTAAAGGCCAACATAATTTGTGTAAGCGAGGACACAGACGGTGTACTAGCCACTAACGGTCATCATTTCAAGTAGGCTTGAAACACTTGCTTGAACTCGATGGGTGTACACAATTTTAGTAAATGGTGAGCATTATTCCAGCCGGCCTTATGTATTCTGAAGCGTCTACGTCTCCTGTATCGTAGAAATAGACATGCGATTCGGGTGAGCCGGACAATAAGTTAAAATTGAGCTCTTAAGGAACGAAGCAGTCCAGTGAGTATCCAACCCAGGTTTTGACGGAATCTGGTAATGCTCTCGTCACATGCCGTAGAATGGAGTGGCCTGTCCCAGAAAGACAGCGCAGCCGGCAGAAAATCTGTGATGTGTCTGGCATGTTCACATTGCCTTTAACGCCTTAAGTTCATGGCCACGGTCAGTAAAATAATATAGACTATATTGTTGGGGCATTTAAGCAATCGGAAACGCGTGAGAAGACAGCTAATGGTTAGCCTATTCAACAGGACATATGCAGCTGTTTCTGAATAGAACAGGCGGCTGAGAAATGAAACATTATAGCCGCCCTTCGCAAAACTGCTTCAAGGATGGTGCCATTTTTTTCTCAGTTGGGTGGTTACGAACTCAGCTGCACGGTGATTAGAGGAATTGGACATATGTGGAGCAATGTCAGGCCTCTGGATGAAAAATTTTAGAGTTGAGTGACCTAGCCTTTGTGAAGTGTGAGGTAATTTCACAAACCCGAGCGCCTGGGAAGTGCGCATGCACACAAATTATTAGAACAGTGACAAGATCGGTTACGGGGGGTAAATAAATAAGGAATTTCAGGAATTTCAACTGGTAGAGAGTTGCAACATGTTTGCAACAAAGCGTTGATGACTTCTTGTAAGACAACGGAAGTGAAGCATCAAAACGTAGTGATAAACCCTACACGGTGACGCTCGGGCTGTGGGCCTACCACTCGGGCTGTGGTAGAAGTGTCATGAGTTATCAACGATTTTACGCAGAAAGCGTTTAATGGGATGGTAGGTGGACAATTCTACTGCGGGACAGAATAGATTACCACAATGTCTACCGAAGCGAACCTGGTGTGTCCAATGGGCGGCGATGACCGACAGCTAGTGGGGGAGAAGCCCGGCGAAAACAAACATCCTGACTGCGGAAAGAAGTGCTTTGAGGAATTCCTTGAGAGGACTGTGAGCTTTGGGCCACACCTACCTCTGAGTCTGCCCTACTCTGGAGATGAGAGTTAATCAGCGTTAGGTAAGTTATAGAGGGGTCGGTTCAAGCACTTATTTTGACCTAGGAATGGGAGATGTTGAAAATGGAAGACATCAAATTAGTACGCAGGTGACTTCAACCATTAGCGTGGTTAGGACATTCGAAAGACAAGCTGGACGCTAGTTGAGAAACCCGGCACAACTGCGGGGCTTTGCGAAAGCGGAAATGATGATCCGCCTCCGGGCGAGAGGGAAAATGCCAATCACACACGGATTTGAGGATTAATGTACGGGATTCAAGCTTCTGCCCAAGATGTTTGGATTCTGTTTGTTCTGGTCATTCAGTGCCTTCTTTTCATCTGGAGGTCAAAGACGAAAAAATACCGTAGAACTGCCCTTAAATTATCGTTTCGAAACGGCAGGCAAAACTTACATTAAAAAGCTTCCAAAAGTCGTCCGGACTAGATATTACACGGGTTTTGCTCTCCCTGCAAAACCCCCTGGAAAACCCATAACATTATGCTGCCTACAGAACTGCACATCCCAACCCAACTACTTTTCCGCCGACATCCATCACGAGGTTGTCCGTTAACTGAAGTATCTCAGCACTGTGAAGGCACGGCACTGTGATACCCAGTTTGATAGCATACCCGCAACCGTTCACTTCCTAATTTTACTGCGCCCTGTCGCCCACTCTTTCTATTACCAGTACCAACAATCCAAGTCTTCATCTGGCCGCGTCTGGGCGAAGTTCATCACAGTATACTGAACCTCCCATTGGATCTAAACATCCCTCTATCTTTTACTTTGTGCTCCTCATTAGGTTAATCATTTTTAATGTGGTTCCGTTCCCTCTTGTGCGTTTGCGTGAAATCCTTCTCCCAAGGAAAGTTTATACCTGAATCCGCTGCGGAAACAGCGCTAGAAACTTCCTACAGTTTCGCTGTAAATTGTGATTCTGAATCCGCTACCACCACCCACACATACGGCACATTCCCCCAACTCACCATCTTTCGTTGCGCTTTCTCTTGCCCCTGGATATATGCCCAACAGCATAAGACCACGAAGCCTCAGGCGTTAGTTCAAATTCGTCAGTCAGATCGCGACAGTTCTGCTGCCTCCTCAGACCCGTTATTTTTTGTTCCATATTTTCTGCAAGTTAAAGTCTTCTTTATCACGTAACATGCATGAAGCATCTTGCCATGCCATCCCTCATAAGGAATTTTCACGCCATATCAAATATTCTTTATTCCATCTTTCCTCATCCGTTACGTCCGCCATAAGAACAGACGAGCCATTTCAGTTCCTTACCCACGTAGGATCAGGATATGGTCCGTTGTTTTCGTCAGTGTCTCTAAGATCCGGACGGTTATGGATCTCACAGGACGATTGCGACTATTGGATTATACGCATTTCGCAGCCTGTAGTCAATAGGAGCAGACGGATGTGGGGCAGCAGATGATATATTGAGGACTGACAGGAGCTGGTTCTACAGACAAACGGATTAGTAAGCATCATGAATTAAGCAAACGTACAAGCAACAATGACGCAATCAGCAGGAGCGGGAAGTAGTCGCTGACGCAGCACGGATTTCTATAGGGGCAACAGCAAGTAAGTACCAAACGGTGTACAGATATACATATAAGGGCAGTCTGACAGCGTAAATTGGCCGTAACGGCGCAGGAGTCAGTACGTTCGGGATGCGAGAGACTGTCTTTCGGTCGGCATCGACGCAGCCACGCATGTCGCGTGACAGGTCAGATTGCACGGTTTCGTCCGTTTAAAACAAAGCTCAGCAAGGACTATCTAGCAGGCGCGATACATGGGTAACACAAGATAATCGGCCGCTTAGGGCGTCAGGTCGGTGTGGTTGGTAGCGCTTTCGCCTGCCGTCCGGAGGATCCGGGTTCGATACCCGGTCGGCCCGCTTTTCCGTCGGAGTGGGCGCTCAATTTAGGTTCAATCGAGGCAAACTCGCAGGCAACGACAGACGGGCAACAAAATGTTGACATCACTCACTGAGGGATAAGCAGACCTTAAGTAGGAACAAAACGGTGGAAAACGAGCAGCAAGAAAAGGAAACGGCGTCATAATAAACAGGTGTAAATCACGTTACTCATGAGTAGTCAGAAAAAGGAAAGTTACCCTTGTTCATCGCTGATTCACAGGGGGAATCAACAGTGTCCGCTTTCAACAAAATTTTTAGTACCCACACCACTAACCGAATTGGTCTTATTCTTGCTGTAGCTTTATGCTGATGCATGAAGGTATGCCACCCACTAGTTTGGAACAAGCATTTTCATTACTGTACTCCATGCGGCGGGAACAATCATTGGAGGATTGCTAGCTAAGAAAAATTGTTGCCTCGTAAATATATGCTCTTTGAGCTTGAAAATCATTCCACCATTTTTCTGCCGTATTTTTGCCGGGTCAACAGGTTGAACCTGCCGCTCAGTATTCGCACAACGGGATTGAGTTCTCGAAAACTGCGGCGTTTTCAGGGTTGCCACTTCATAGTTTGAATGTCTGTGTATAATATACGTGGTCCTTTATTTTTAAAAATCATCCACTATGGCGATTTGCTTAAGCGGACAAATCCTCAAGGTCAATAATCGCCACCGGATGTGAATACGTTGCCCGATGTAGATACAAAATCGCGAATGGTTAAAGAAACTTTTAGCTAGTTTTCCGCCCGAAAAAAATTTCCTGAACATTCCAAAATCTAAATGCCTTTGGAGATGCAAAATATTCGTAGGTGCACTCGTGCAAACAAATTTTGGTCGATGATTCGTGTTGCCGGTTGAAATTCCGCAGTCCGCTCTCATTATTTGCTGAAATTCGTGCACGTTCGCTGTCAAAATGCAGAGTTTTCTGTCATATCTTGCGTAATTCGGAAGGAAGACCTCAAAGTTTTTCGATTAGCAACATAGAACCCAAGTCGATCATACCGGAAAGCTTAATGAACCTAACTGATGCATACGACTAACATGCGGCCAGGAATACACGATGCCGGGGCGCACCTATTCAGCTGCACTGGATAAAAGGCTCCAGATGGACGTCATGAAATGTTGAGATATATTGGTCATTTCGAAGAGTACGTATGTCCTTCCGATTGTTTACCAAACCCCTCTGAAACGATGACTTCCCTATCGGTCCCAAACATTTTCCAATTGATAGAAGATATGATTGAGTTTATCGAAATATCACCATAAGGCGGGCAGCTGACTAACCGGTAGGAATGCACTACAGCGTTTATGCTGTCGTAGATACCTGTTCACACAATGCCATCTTCAGTGGTTATTTCGCATGCCTGCTTACTGCACATCTCAGGAAATACCAGAATTACATGAAATGCATGGGGCCTCATTAACAGGCCAACTCTCCGGAGCTGATGGGTCACATTAAATCATCTTCATCTTTTTCATCTAGCTGGTGCACTGTGGCGTTAGTCGTAGTCGTCAGAGATTTACTCACGGCTGTCGAATAGTTCCCCTTTGAACCCGAAAACACGGAGACACAGACTTCCGGGACACACCGTGCTGAGACTTTGTCCTTCGGTCCAGGTAAACATCATAAGACGCCCTCTTTGCAGACCGGGCAGCGGCACACCTTTGAGTTTTCTCGATGGGCCCGGAGCTAAGAACCAAAGGTAATTTATTTTTATGTGGATTCACCTTTGGGACAATCCTGAAGAGCATCACACAGCGGGAAAGGTTCAAAATAACAGGAGTCGGCGTGATATGATGTACAATCCGTTGCACTCCAGCGGTCACTGGTAGTAGTCGGCCGGTCACAGAACACGGCAGGCCGTCAGTAGCACACCTTGAGCAGCAGGATTTGCTTCTGAACAATAAATCGCTTGAAAATGACCGTGGCCTTCCTGGGTTCCGGCCTCTGAAGCATATCCATCGCTCGGACCAGTTGTTTACGAAGGCCGTCAAAATTAGTCGGCGGTGGTTTCAGAAGTTTAGAGGGTACAACTATTTCCGGTAGGCTGTAATCCGACAGCCATCTTTGGTGGATTGGGAGGCAAGCTAGGAAAAAGTCAATGATGAATAGTTCTTACTACTCTGGACAGACCAATCTCTAAATGAAGAGAACGGGTGTATGCAGGGGAGCGACACTGCCTAGTAGAAAGGGCATGTGCATTCTCCAGCATAGGTGTCAACATTCTGGGAGCATCTGGGTGTTTTTACCACAAACTACGATTCAGTTTACGTGCCTTGACCTCAACTTGTTTGTTCCAACACTTTCACATGGCGGGATCGGTGGTCGTCGTCCCAAGTGCCTCAAAGCGGAAGCATGAATAGGTCGTCATTCGACAGACCACGCTAAGAACGTATGCGTCAACCTCCAGGATTTGCTGTCTGTCGCAGTAGTACGACGTATGCATCCCAAAATTTCACACGAGCCACTCGTCGTGTCGGGACACCTTTTGGATTGCACGCTCCAACCTGTTGGACTGGTGCACCCGGCCTTTTAGGCGGCAGCTCGCATTCTCCACTCGGACGCTGGTCACAGTACCGGGATGAACCATTCAAGGCTGTGCGTGTATGGCTCATTTTCGGGTGATGTACAACCTGCGGGCCGTAAGATTTGGCAGCTCAGATTTGGCTAGCCTGGCTTTCCTGCTGCAATTTCGATTTGCCTGTTGCACAAGTTCAAATCCGTATACTGAGTTAAGGTCGCCCCATTTACAAGCAACTTTCCCCCATCCAACCTATTCCTTGCACCTGACATCCCTACAACAGTGCAACCAGTGGGTTCGCTTGCTTTCAGATTAAACCACATTTTTTAGACAAAACTTGTCATGTGCTCCCAATTCGAATTATCCCATCTCCACCTCCACTTTTGCTCGTTGTGACTCCGGCCATTTACCTAACCACCCAAGGTCACCCATGGCAAGCAATGGTTTTCAGTTTTAGTTCACGCCACCTGACTGTCTTTGATCTAGTAAAACCTCATGCCCAATTTCCCAAAAAGTCGTGAATAACCTATTATTGCTATATTCCCCAGTGTTTGTGTCATTGTGCTCTTTTTGTGCAGTCTGCACCCCCACAAATCCCTCAGCCATGCTCCATTTTGACCGTAGAAATATGATCATGCCAGATGGTATGCCGCCCACAAGTTGGGAATAAACATTATTATTATTATTAAATCAAGGATCGGTGAGGCGCAGAATCTGCAGGTCTCGTCGGAATCTGTGTGCTTGTAATACGATGAACAAAAACCTACTGTGCGGAGTTGTCCAGGTAGGCCATGCCACCACATATGTGCCAGCTGTTCGCAGAATGTGTCTATGACCAAAAATACATGAATATTAAATGATACACGCGTGCTTCGTGACGGCTTTGCGGACATGAAAATAGCAAAGCATCAAGTCATAACCGAGCACGACTCCTGCTGCACGCATTTGCGCTGCCAACTTGTCCATTACAAAAGTACTAACCGTATAAGTTTCGCGCATCATTTCTTTGAATAAGCCGAACAGTTTACGCATGGGAGCAAACTGCTCGCTCTTTACGAATGTATACGTAAACAAACACCCGTTCCCATGCCGTCCATTATCAAGAAGGTGTACAGCTTATGTCTACGTGGCGAATAATAGGTGCTTTAAAGAACTTATCCAAGGCAGTTTGTTTCTTGCGTTCCATCTACATTCACTACATCTGAAAATCGTCGGAACAATGGTATCTGCCGCCATCGGGAGGAGCATATGTGGCTATAGTGACCTTCCCCTGACTAACACACAAGCACGCGTCTGGTCTCCCGAGGTTTTGCCCGGACCGAGGGCATATCATCTGCCACATTAAAATCCCGCCATGCGGCACCTACTCAGCATGGCCGGTCGAACCTTCCGGCGGTAGTTGTATATATCCTGAGTGGTAAGAATCTTGCGGAATCCATCCGCCACAAACTGGCGCACTTCACATGAGGGCGTTCCATATTTCAGAAGAGCCCTGCGTGTGCCCAAATCGTCTTTGGTTAGGCGTCGATTAACTGGACGCCGGTCGTACGGAAACTTTGACAATTTGTGATTGTATTCAAGAGAATAAGAGGTGAATCGATTTCTCGGCTTTCCGTTGGTCTTGGAGGCAGACTGCTGCATTTATAGTACACCCATTCGTAAGGCAAAACAGCGTTGGTGCACCGATTACTGGATGAACGCACAAATAACACAAAGTTATCCTTCATGTATTGATTTAGGTCTTTCTCTAATGCCTGGAAGGATGAAAACGATACAGCCACAAGTTTCTCAACGAACGATCGTGAAGCCGCTTGCAAAGCCGCAGAACACGAACTTCTAAGCCGAATGCAAGCCAAAAATTTTCAAAAGAGACCGATTAAAACAAATCGCAAAAAGGTGACGGCTGATGAGTGTGGTTTTTGGACTGAACACATGCAAAGTGCAAGATTTTCACGTTGAAGATTTTATTCCACCCACAAGGGTCTTGCAGAAAAATGTATTGTGCTTCGAAGGCGCGGCGCCGAACCTAGTTCAAAGAAGCCATAAGCGAGCATTGGGACTGTTGCAAGGCAACGATACTCCAGAGAAAAGCTCACGCATCATGAGACGTCTTTCATATGCAGGCAACTATTTGAATCCCAACCCGCTGTTCACGCCCAATGAGAGATACGTCTTTCATGCTTCCTAATTAGACAGATTGGTTGGTTTATTCGAGAAGCGGTCTTACGGGGGTCCATAGGGTATTTGAAGGTACACGCGAGTGATACGAATGGAGGTGCTCCTAATAATCCGTGTAACGGAGCGTGTCTCTAGAGGCAAATTTTCTCTGTGCAGTGAAAAAAACATGTTCGAAGAGAGATACACCAATCACTTTGGTATCCAGTCAGGTAATTTCTTCTTCATTCTCACCATGCTGAGTCTCTCCTGAATGACGCATGCACGCACTGTTCGTCATTCAGAGGAAAGTGTTAGCCGATGACAGCAGCCCCTACATACATTTGTATGGTGTTGGCATTTGAGTCCCAAAAGTACCAGTGTCCGCAAAAAGTAAATATCGACTTGGAAGAACACCCGGACGACGTAGATCAGCAACAGAAGTGTTCGAAAAAGGAGCCTAGAGGAGCTACAGTAGAGATCTGCACAGAGGATAACGAGGTCGAGGCTGCTTTCAGTCCTCGTTGGGAACGCTTCAATCTGGTATAAAATGCGTTCTTCTATCCCACAAATCTTAAGTTCGTCGTGCAGCAGGGCATGTGAAACTCGATCGAATGCTTTTGAGAAGTCAAAAATGATAACATTCAATACAAGCCCCTTTATCCATAGCTTGGCTTAAGCCGAATATAGATTCGAGTATATGCGTCAAGCTAGAAAGGATTGAGAGGAACACCAGTTGCGCTGGGATCTTGGGTTGTTGCGCATTCGATAACATTACGTCCATTCAGAGATGTCGGATGTCCCCTTAAAGATGTGCATCAGAGTCAGGGAGAGTACAGTATCTAACCAAGGCAGCATCGCGACTGTTTTTGAAACAGAAAGGTGAGATTCTTTTGAGGAGAGAAAAACACAAATTGCTCACCAGCGGCAACACCACTTTGACTCCCGGCTACACAAGTTCGGACGCCCCGTTTGCATGTTGCTTACTCCACTTGATCTGTGCTTTGCACCCAAAGGGATCTCTATTCGGATCAGAAAATACCTGCGGCCTTACAATGACGTTGTTCTATATCAGCGGATTCCCTGAGCCAACCCTAAAAAATTCGCACTGCCCAAAGAATTGCACATCCCAGCCCAAATACCTCAAACATGACGTCCATCACAGAGTTGCTCAGAAACAGTAGTATGTCAGCGCACTGATGGCACAGCACCGTCATATCCAGTTTGGTAACACACCCACAAATAATCGTTCCGTACTTTTGACGATGCTTTCGCCCACTCGTGTCCTAACCTACAACTGCGAACAAACAGTTCACCTGGCGTAAGCCACTTCCGGAGCACATTCATTCCAAACAGCTAAAACTTCTGTTTCCGATAGAAACATTTCATAGACTTTTATTCTATGATCCACACAAAGTCTGTGATTTTCTGTGAAGTTAGCGTTTCGTCTTGTGCGTTACACCAAACCTCTTCTTCTAGGGGCTTTTGCTCCAGACTTCACTCAAGCAATGGAACTAGTGATATACTACAGCATCACTGTGCATCATGACAGAGTCCCGGCACCATCTATCCGTATTACTGATTCTCCTACTTCATCATCCCTACTTTGGCTTTCCAGGATCATGGCCATAAGCCCAAAAGTCCAAGGTCAGAAGTTTTAGGCTGGTCAAATGGTGGAAATCCAGTTACCGTACAAGGTTAGTTTGTCTGGTCGATCACTTTTTGCAGTTTGCAGTTTCCTCATCATGACCCAAAAAATGTACTCCTTTTTTCCCGCACTGGTAGTAAAAGCCGATAAGCCTCACTAGCGTGCCGTGCAAGGTGATGGAACGCATTTTGAAATTAGCTTTCCTAGCTCACCTTACTGCCAGCAACCTGATATCTCCAGCTCAACACGGATTTCTGCCAAACTGCTCTTGCATGACATTTATGCTTGCGTTTACGGACAGCTTAACCCAAGCCAAGGACGAAGGACTCATATCGGATGCCATATTTTTCGACTTCTCAAAAGCATTTGATAGGGTCCCACACGTCCCGCTGCTCCACAAACTCGAGGGGTACGGGATTTATGGGGACATCCTTCACTGGATCAAGGCATTCCTATCAGACAGATCATTCCCAGTGATAATAGGCTCGACCAACTCTTCTTACGCGCCGGTCTCCATTGGAGTTCCTCAAGGCTCCGCCCTTGGACCCTGCTGGTTTTGATCTACGTCAGCGACCTTCCAGTTGTTCTTGCAAGTCCATGTCTACATTTTGCGGACGACTTGAAATCCTGAAGTTCCAATGCTAGCGCCTTCCAAATGGATGTATACGCTGCAAAACAGTGGCCGTTGGACTAGCAACTTCCTCTGAATGACGAAAAGTGCGTCCATACGTCGTTTGAAGGAGATTCAGCGAATGTCTTTGTTATGCGTGGTAAGGAAGGACCAGGACAGACGCCGAAAAGGATTCGGGCATCTGAGTATCCTCAAGCTTGTGCTTATCGCTGCATCATGAGAAATCGGCTCAAAAGGCATTCGCCATTTTACGGATGATCCGACGCACCTCCTCCCGTATCACTCGCATGGACTTCCGAATACCCTATGGGGCCCACTTCAGACTGTTCCTGGAGTACGCCAACTAAGTTGTCTACCCAGAACGCACGGAAGACGTCACCCTTATTGAGCGTGTCCGGCGAGCCGCTACCGGAATGGTTGCCGGCTTCAAATCCGTGGACTTTGATGTCCATCTCGCGATGCTTGATCTCTTTCCTCTGGAGTATCTGCGTCTCCGATGGGACCTAATTCTTACTTATGTCCTGTTTGAACAAGGCTTGGCAAACATGTTTTTCACCGTTGACCAAGCAAACACACGGCGGGACATAGTAAGATTTTGAAGGTCAGAGCGCACACACTCATTAGGTAAACGTTTCTCTCATTTCGGGTAGTGGGTGCGTGGAATTACCTTCCTTCGACGATTGTCCACGCTCCTTCTGGAACCCAGTAAAGCCTCGATCCTGTGTATCATTCCGTGAATCGTTGTTCTGCTTTTGCAAGCCACCTTCAAGTCTTAATGATTCCATCTAGCCTTAGCTTGATATGCGGTCCCTAAAAGTAAGATAAACTCCGGGTAACATTCTATCCTTTTCCATGACTGTTTGGGCGTGATCAAGTCTACAACGCATATTGCCCACTATTTATGATATTGTCCGTTTATCACGCAATCTCCCCAAGTCCCTCCAGTCATGCTCTATTTCGTAGCTGGAATTTTGGGAGACTCCATGGTATAAACGTCCGTGACCCCGTCGCTAAGTTGCGCTGTGTTCAGTTTGCTGTAAACAACTTATGTCTCACGACAAGAGCTTCACCTGCCAAATTTCTTATCCCAGGTATTGGACATGCCTCCGCTCGATCGACTTATCTGCCCCAAATAGTGTGTCATGGGTGAACTGATTCCAGTCTGAAGCTTCGGTTACCGGAAAGTTGGATAAAGTCGGATAAACAGCCAAGCAATGACGGCAGTGTTATAATCTATCAGTTTGAAAACCGAGTGGCTATGGATTGAAGGTGAAAGCTTTGATGCACAAAAGCCACTGACTGCACGACTGGGGCATTTCTGCCAGTATCGTTGGCCATCGGTGGGTCGACTCCTGGATTTCACATTCAACGAGACGGCAGCTGTCTACCTGACTGAGTTGTTATCTCACAGACTGTCCACATCTACTCGGCACACGGCTAGGTGAAATACTTTCCACAAGGTTCACAGTCATCCGGCATGCAAAGTACATGTTCCAGCGGGCGATAGTCAAACGCCGACGGTATTCGTACGCCAGCTGCGGATGAAAGCAACTTTTCTAACCCGATCGGAATGCCGCAGTGTGTGCGTTGTCATTGATGGACGATCTGGCGCCGCGTAGGAACCATTGGTGGTAGTGATTTGTGTCCCGGCCCTTCCTAGTTGGGGAGCACTTTTGTCCCAAGATTGTTCACAAGAACTCATGCAACTAATTAGGTAAAAAATATATCCACCACGGTAATAGGCCCGTCTGGAAGTTTGAGGTTTTGGTTTGGTTCTATCAAGTCTCGTAGCAGCAATTTATACTTCGTAGACTTGAAGAGCATGACAAACCATACGGTAAACTTATTGTAGTTGTTTAAAATGGTTTGCTTTTTTGAAAGAAATGCATCAAAGTAAACAATGCTCTCCGGATACTTGCTGCATGTGAGCGAAAGTCCTCGGAGAACGTTAACCGTTAGGATTTTTGATGTTAGTGGAAGAATTTTAGGCAGAATTTCGGTAGCAAGGTTTAAAAAGAAGGACGAGAGAGGGTAAATTTGCCCCGTAAAGTTGAACGTGGTGGATTCAATAGAAATTTCACCGCATACACGTATCTGGCTAAAGAAATTCTCCGATGGTGTCCTCATGAGGGATGCAAATTTGTAGGCGACAAAACTGATCGCCGTAACAAAAATCCTTGAGATCAACCGATTCAAAAGCGGCTTTTAGTTTCGGAAAACAAACGGAAGTGATAAGTATTTATTTTTCTGGAATAGTTTGCATATGGGCTCTCTTCATTCATCTTAGAATATGATGTGCTGCAGTGTGTCCCCACCCACTTGAATGGTCTCCACCGTGTGATTGTCACACAACCTGACAGATGCTCAATATCACAATAAAAATTACGAAGAAATAAAAAATGAGTATAAAAATGCCCAACTGAGGACAACAGGATCATTTTTCATGAGGCAACTCAGCATGGCGATGGAACGAAGGGTTACCTCCACTGCTGAAAACAAGACAGCTTATCGTGAAACCAAAGTCTCAAGGCTGATAAGGAACCAGAAGTACAAAAATCCACAGAACGAAGCCTGAGTAGGAATCGATCCAAAAATAAACCGACGCAACCTGAACAAAACGGCCTCATCAAAGGTTTTTATATCAAATTAAGAGAAGTGTATTCGACCGACCTAGAAACGGCGATGAAATCTATCGGACTCAATACAAGCGCTCAGTAGCAAATTCATCAGACTGTCATTTCAGTTATCACACGCAACAAGCTACTTATTGTGTTTTCCGGCAAAGTAAACTGAGCAATGAACCCGCTGAAGTAAAACGAAAACAGCGGCTCTTTTGTAGGACAAGAAACTCTTATCAGTGATCGTGGACAATCCGGACTACATTATTAAAGCGGAAGCAGTACTGAGCGACAAAACCTTGTACCGCCACTTAGAACGCGGCGCTTAGAAGCAAGCAACTGGCATAAAAATAAGTAGCAATTTGAAGAAAAGACAAGATTACGAAAGAAGAATATTAGATAGTGAAAGCTCATAAATTTGTCACTCCCCACTTTAACGGATTCCCAAGGGTACACGAAAAAATAGTAATCCTCCAAAAGATATAAGCACTCCATGGGACAGCGAACGAGGTATGGAAAGGGTTGACACATCTAACCTCATTCATTACACCATGAGAAAACAAGAAGAACATGAGCAGTCAGTAAAGGTTCAGAATTAGTCTAAATTTAGAGCATTTCACTATGTATAATTGAAGGTGAAGGCAGTCTGAAATCGTCTAATAATCAAAGCCTGCTTGTTTGTGGATAAATACTCGGATCATTACATGATGTGCCAGCAGTACTACATGCTACTGAAAACTCACTTCTTCGCATTTGATAAAGCAGACCTAGCTATTTTTCGAAAAAGGTTTGATGACAGTCGGTAGATTTATTTCTGGGCAAAGTTTCGCTCTTGAGACAAAAACTTCGTCAGGCCAAGTGACTAGGTTCCGAAGATGGTCGAGATTTAAGGCAGAAGCCGAACCAATCAGCTAAGGCGAGCTGAGTCTCTGTTGTGTGTCGGCCGAGAAATTTTAGTGTGTTTGAGTGGTTGAACAAGTGGTGGGTAGGTGGGGAAACCTACATATGTTTGGGTCCAGCCTAGGGTCTAATTCATCTGGTTCGGTTCATTTGAAGGTTCCTCTTAAACTTGGTTTGAACTTTCTGTCAGTCTGTGTGGGTGAGCTAGTGCTAAGAAAGTTGTGTGAAAGGAATGCTGCGACCTTTTTACGGTTGGGGTTTCCACCCCCACCCCTCGGCTTTTTCTAATGATCCCAAGTGGACTGACAAACACACCGTCACGTGTCAACTAGGCTTATCTAAGACCGCTTCCAATACGCTGGCTAGCTCCACACCCTCCATTATATTTACGCTATGATGCTTAGTAATTTCCACCGCCTCGGCTATCAGCCGCTGTGGTGGGAATCGCAGTCCCCGTCTCACAACTTCCACATTCTCTAGATCTATTCTATGTCCCGTGTCTAAGGCTTAGCTCTTTCTCTTAATCGGGTTCAGGGATAATTTGCCACACCTGTGCATTTTCATGACAGCATTTCGTAGACATCAATTGCCGCAAACTCAATGCGTGTAAATGAAACAAGCATTCTTCGTATAGATCGGCTTACCTCGACACCAAACTACCGGTCTGTTATTCCCATTACGAATTTTCGCGTCTCGGAGCCCCAAAAGTTTGTTTCAATATAATCCCACTAAAAACAGGTCCATTCAAAATCCACTCCAGTACACCAATGAGACACAGCCCACTATATTTTCACTGACTTACCTGAACGTGTTCAATATGTTATTGTTTACAAGGGGTCACCACGAAATGGGCTCAAGCTAACTCGCCAGAGTATATTACCTCTGGTCAAGTCTCACACCAGTGATTTCCCATGTGCCAGGCTTCTCACGTGTAGTCTGTTGCTAATTGTGAGCCCGTTCTTACACAGTACAATTCGTAACTGCCTTAAATGCTTGAGGCGCGTCCTTTCATAGGGCTCAGGCGGTCTGTGCATGGTTGTATGCATCATGTTTGCTTTTGCCAAGTAGCCATTACCACAGAAAACCAGTGGACAACTGCTCACCTATTTGCGAGCTACACGCACTCCTGATTTCATGATCCTCCATTATTACCTATACGTAATTTTCACTCAAACCCTGATGGGATTCTTAATTGACCTCAAAACGTGCATTCTGTGAAACTTCCGCCTCGGTCGAATCTATTCTCCAATTTTTGTGGATTTTCATCCTTGAATTCCCTGGCTGTGACTTCAGGATCAAACTCACGTGCCAATCACCGGTTTCCCCGTTTCCGGTTCGCTCACTTGTGTGGTAAGTTTAATCCACCGGTCTACGATTTGATGGTCCTGGACTATTGAATGCAAGTTATCATTATCCAGCGGTAATCGGCCGAAAACGACTCAACCAATGTCACATGAATATACAATAACTCAGTGTGTACAACGAAACCAGGATTTTTTCAGCCTGGTTTCTAAACTCAGCTGATTATTAGGTTGACATTGAACTAACAGAAATTGTACACACAGGCAAAACTGTGACCTTGAGCGTGAGATGGACTTGTGATAGGTCCTTCGGACTACTATATGTGGGCGGGTCGCAAGCTTATAAGCCTCCGTGGATTTCACCCGTTGGTTAACCAATCAAATCTGCCCAATACGTTTGCGTGCGCAATCAAGTTTCTGCATTTATTTACACTGGGAAACAGCATAATTTTATCTGAGATAGGAAACATGCCCACTCGAGAACAACCTGTAGTTTGTGGGTATAAAGCTAACGCGCACGTTTCACGCATTATCACGCTTGAAACACGCTTCAAGACATCACAAACGAGAAATTCATTTGGGTTCCGGGTGAGCCTCTCGCAAAACGAAACTGGCTGGCAATTGAGTGTATATTGCTAATTTGGGTTAAAGTAGGACATAAAGCTCACGGAAACTCGAAGACTGCGCCAACGTGATGAGCCGCAATAGGGGCGAAATTGGTCGTGAGCTGTCAAAGCGCTTTCAGCAACCTCATGGGTAGTGTATTTCGATTGTCAACCCTATTTTTTGAACCTAATCGTGACGACGTTAATAGCAGGGACATGGTCAGAACTGTGCAATAGCACATTGGCTTTATACATTCTGTTTTCTGGTTTGTGTTGGGATGACGAAGAGTGCAGAACAGAGTGACTTATGTCCATTTGGTCAGTGAAAACCAAAGCGCTGGTGCTTTAAAGTTTCACGTTCCAATTATTTCATCTTAGGTGAGAGATTATCGCCCTTCGAGCGCATTTTCAACTCCTGTCTTACCGCTTTGTGCTTTCGCACAAATCCTAACCACCGGATAGCCTCAGGCACACATGGACAAAACCCTAATATTGGTGGTTTTATCTCATTCACCCTCGCCCACGCTGGCGCGATTCTATCATAAGGAATATGTAAAGATGAATCAATAGTTCGGACATTTTGTTCAAACATTTACTTCCAGGCCAATCACTAAATCGTTCTTTGGGTTGGCCATCTAACGTTGCAATAATTTAAACTAGCGTGACGTTCTTTGAGCAGCAATGCACAGTACTTCTTAACGTTAACCCTGATCGCATTTGATCATATTCGGACTCGCTGATACGCCTATTGGCCGTTGGTCTGTTCGCCGAGTTACCAGTCAAGATGACACCAATGCATCAGTGAGTGATATCGTCAGTCAACTCCGCATTCACGATGTTACATCAACTGGTCATGGGATGTTAGCCATCCAGCTATCAAGCTTGGTGAACAGACCAACAACCACGTAGAGCATCCTGTGTGCCGCAACACCTCTAAGACCTCTATATCCAGCTCACCGTTTAGCCTGCAGAGACTGCGATGCGGTCCGAAGTACGATTTGCTCGAAGACGACCGCAGAGTGGCCCTCGTCCTGATGGAAAAATAAGCTGTGATTTGCATAAAATAACACTAGGTACTAATTACTGGAAGAAGCTGCGGTAGACCGAAAATTTCATTCGATCTGAAGTTGCATTCCCGGAATTAGAAGCATTTTTCGGACGTTGGCGAACCAAATTTTGATACAGAATGCAAGGAGAGCAAGCTCTTAAGGAAAGGAAGAACATTGAGTCTTTAGGAGAAACCCAACCTCGTGGTGTTTATTGTGAGCACACAGCGTAGTGTATGTAGTTAACTGGGCGTTGTGAAAGACAGCGAAAGATGCACTGAGGTGGCAGGATTTCATCGATTACCAAACCACATTTTGTGCAAGAAAGCCCTCTGATGTCCTATTACCCACATCTCATTTCGAGAAGTTGGTCAACGAAGCCACATGAATATGATGGAATTTGATGGCTGGTCTTTCGACACCTTGCGTAAATGGCTTCTGACGAGAGAGCCACCGGTATTCACGAGATTGCCAAATGGGTTTCCTGACCCGTCAACCGCATCAAGCTCATGTCAACTCGAATTTAGATAATCGCGTCTCCACAAAACCACTTCCGAGCGATGTGGGTCATTTGAGCTCCATCGCCCTGCGAAACCTCTGTGGTAAGGAAGTCCAGGGCTGGTGATTGCTCTATTGCAAGTGGTTGAATAAGTGTGTGACAAACAGGCCCACGTGACATGTACCTTCGACTGAGCCGCAGCATACAAAGGTTCCATGGTATACTTTGGCAGGAAGATTCTAGGAATGGTACGCCCTCACATTACCAGTCCATCCTTGTATACACTCGGTCTCATTACCTCGATACAGATGGGCGAATTCGCTGGCAAACACCGTGAACCAGATATACAGTTGGGTTTCAGGTGAGTTTCCCGCCAAAAACAAACTGGCATGCAGAAGAGTTTAAAAGTTGAGTTTTTTTCTCGTACGTAAGGAATTGTCAACCGGACTAGACGTCAAGCCAGGAGGTGAAACGTCAGTTAAAAATAGAATATGCAGTGCATTCAAGACTTAAAAAGGATAAACGTTTACTGACGGATTGAGTTTCTGTTTTCAAATCGATGACTTGATTTTTGACCGGCCGTTTGAGATTCTCTATGAGAAATTTGACCATCTTTGTTTCTCTGTCCCAGAGTTCGTTGTGCATTGCTTTTTTTGTTTTATTTGCCTTTCCTCGACAAACAGTGCGGATAATGATATGCGGCATTGTGTCACTTAATTAAGTTGAGAGATTCCGCTCGGCGTTTTTGTTTGGCTAATTAAGAACGCAAGATTATGCCGGCAATATTCGGTGCCTTGTTAGACGTTTACGGTGGCAGTTGCTATCATTAACTAATTGGCTACGTTCGCCGCATTTTGTAAACTTGAAACGTCCAAGACCGAAGATGCTACGGAAAGTTTCGGCTTGAAAACCTGTTGGGCGAATTAGGACAAAATCTTGCTCAATTCTGAGTAAACTCTAGTAATTTGGACAAAGCGCCGGATTCCGGATTTGTTCTACACTTCACTGCGTCGGAAGCCAACTTACATCTAAAAATTCCGCTTTCACATGACACTCGTATGGAAAGTTTTGCTCTAATCATGGATCTGGCGAGTCGACGCTAAAGGAGGCAAGCACGAGACTCGTTCTGATTACAGCTTATAGGCAATACAAATCCTTGGGGATGTTCAAACTCTGTACGCAAGGTGAACATGTTCCAACTAATCCGCCGGCGTACGCCGGTGCAACTGACTCGTGACGCCCACACGGTTGTTCATGCTTGAGTGCTCGGGCGGGAACAGAATCCTCTTTTCGGCCGTTCACATTCAGCTACGTTTAGCTTCTACTGGTGGAGTAGTGATAACATGAAATTTCGTCGATCAAGGACCACATTTCATTTAAAATGCTGTTGTAAACTAAGTAAGCAACCCATCAAGGTCCAAGATGGTTTCCATGCCCATAAGCAGTTGTAATCGGGATATCGGTTGTCCCCCGAAATAAATCGTGACAGGAACACTTTTGTTTGCTGCTACAAAGGACGGGCGTGCTGTCCCACGTGCAGTTGTACTAGAGCATAGCTTGATGGCACCTGAAGGCTGGAATTCAAAAGAATGTCCTCTGGGCCTCGGAACTTCTTCCACTGTTGTTTGTTGCTACAAAGGACGGGCATGCTGTCCGAATTGCAGTTGTACTAGAGCATAGCTTGGTGGCACCTGAAGGCTGGAATTCAAAAGAAATTCCTCTGGGCCTTGGAACTTCTTTATTTTCGTAAAACATCAGCCGAGGGTCAATTTGACCTATTGTTCAGAGTGAACAACAATATTAGAAATGATAAAGTAGATCAAAACATTTGTCTGACCAAGCGTGCTACAGCGGGTTTGGCGTGTGTGGTGTTTTTTGTACCTTTATTTTGCTTTCATTATAACACTACGTTTTCATCAAT
>NW_008751796.1:962791-998375 GCF_000715545.1 Opisthorchis viverrini
AGCGTGGTCACGTGCTTTCACTCTTCTGATTTCGCTCGCGCTTGCAGCGGTCATCCGCGAGTCTCATGTACTAACTCTGGTACCAAAGCATTTCAGATCATCTTCGGACTCCAGTATAAGTGAGAACTGTTCAGAAGAAGACCTCAGGACAACCGTGATTGGATTATTGTTAATTCGCTGACCTGGGCCAACGACGAACTATTTTAAAGAGAACAATTGTTAGTGAGTCTGTTCCATCTGATCTCTTTATTTTTGTATACCCAACCTAGCGTAATTATTTTTATCTCTTTGCCACACATTCCTGGTAACGTGACATATCGGTTAGCCAGACCAATACACGCGTTAGTCAAACCTTATCCAGAGCCTGATCAATAAAAGTAGTCTGAATAGCAATCACGTGAGTAAGACGCTATCAAACCAAATTGTTTTTGGGACCCCAGCTACTGTATTTGAGTCGATTCATTGATTTTTTCCTTGTTTGTTCCAGAATATATTTCACGTAGCTGTTTGGTATGTTACTGCCACTAATCCAGTCAGACTCTTGGCTTGTTCCGGGGAAGACACAGTAAATATTGAAGGATAGGGTCCTGTGAAAAAGTGTACTTTTTTCCTTCATACCTTCCAGACACCCGGTCTGATACCATCAAGCGCGTACTGAATTCCGGTATTTTGAAAACCCAGTAGCAAATATCATGCACACTCGTTTGTTACGGCACGTTCATTGACAGCCACTGTCAGGATGCGCTTCAAATAGACCCTTGGTTTCCTCAAAACGGATTCATCCATATTTTTTATTCTTTTTGTTTAAGAACGGAATTATTCACATTTTTTCGAAATTCTCTGCCTGTGATCAGCCTTACTTAGTATGTCGGTTGTTTGCGGTTGGAAAGTCATTTTACCCCGGAGTCAGCGCTGTTGGCAAAGGTTAGTTTATCCAAGCCATCGAGTCGGTAGATTCAGCCACCTATTGTATGTCCTCAGACCATCTGCCTTAGTCAGATCTGTGTGCACTCAAAGAACTTTTAGAAGAAGAAGAGGACTTGTGTGACAGTTTTATCTAGAAAACATTTTATTTGATTTTGACGTTCGTAGAAGCAGTTCCAGTTGTGCCTGTTTGATAAAAATCCTTTGAGAGAAGTTTCAACTTTTACTACATATAATAGAGAATTCTCCAAAAGTCAAATAGAACAAAAGAGATAGACTCAGACTGCCAAAAATTAAGGACATCTTGATAAGACTCCATTCTTGATTGTTGCTGACAAGGTGAAAACGGATGGTATCCTGGTGGAATCCGTAATGAATTAACCAAGAAAATGAATGGTACCAAGCTCTTCACTCAAAATTTCTCATTGTCAACTGCGATTTGAAGATCCTGAATATACTTTCGTCCACGATGGCGGATCACGTGACATAGCAATCAATATTGGTCGCACTTCTAGTTGGGGATATTCTAGCCTGTACCAATTCTGATAGGAGTTTGAACTATCCCATTCGCTTGCTCGTGGCCGACCGGCTGCTTGATTGATTCGCAGATAGACAGGGTAAGTAGTATTGATTTTTTTTCCTACCAATCAGGTGGGCCATTTTGAGTTGCGCGCAAAGTCCCAAAAGTCAAATCGTATTGTGGTGCCATGAGTACAAGGCTGATAAAATCAAACAAAAAGAATGAAGAAAACTGTAAAAAAGAACCCAAACTGTTGGAGTGCGCCGGCATAACTAATGCCAATTCCAGATAGGATCTTGCACAAATAGGTGGACCGAAAACAATACGTTCACCAAAAATTTAGCACCCACTGAAGACAAAGTGGTTGTAAGATGGTAGGACCTATGCGCGATCATAAGGTAGCAGTTTTTACATCACAAGATAAGGGGTATGAGTGGAAAAGGAAGAAACAAAGCGGGGAATGCAATGGTACATAAGAATAATAAAAAACGCTCGACAAGTAGACCACATTTTGCCGGTGATTGCTAAGGCCTTGGAGCACCGCCTCAGGCAGACAGGCAAGTACTGATTATGTAATGCCTTTTACTCCACAGGGTTGAACCAGTATTTCACTTCAAAATTATCCTGCAAAAGCTTTTCACCACCGAGGTACCGCAGAAAATGTAGCACAGATATAAGAAGGACTCAAGAAAGGGGCTGTTCGATCCCGGGTGTTTTTGGCGATTCTTTTTAATTAGCTTGGATTAACTTACTCCGAATGGATTAACATTTCGATCACCGGAGATCTGGAATGCCAGGAAGATAGAATTATTCTTCGTGTGGTGATTCAACGGAATACGGAACTACGGAATCTCCTATTTTGAACTGTGAGTCAAGATTTAATTGGAGTTTTCTCCTCGTGACTTTGTATCTGGCTTACATTAGTAATTTGCTCTGTTCACTAGGGACTCCATAGGGCCGTTAACCACTACGGAATCATCGGGACGTCTTGTAAGAACCGCATGTGTCCTGTCAATTCACGTTCTCTTTCACAGAACTCAACTATGAGAAGAAGAAGAACCAATGGGAGAATTTTCAGTGTTGAGCTGATTAACCAATGACACGATGACACCACAGCGTCTTGTTCGCTGGCCTCACGGTTTAGATATATAGTCCACTGTAGCCCAATTAGGCATCTGAGCTATACGAGAATTGTGGACAAGCCTGCAATGTTTTTAGCTTCAGTGCTTTTGCTGGTGCTTTTATACCCTGGACTGGGTACGTTAACTCATTTTTCGCCTCTATTAGTATTATTTTGCCTTGCCATGTTATATCTCTCCTGAAAAACTCTACGTTCCTATTTGTTCAGAAAGTGTGACTTTTGAAAAAGGTAAGTGGAAAGATAGTCTGTGTGTTTTTTATCCATGTGAAGGAGTGAATACTTTGATGATGGAACGACTTTGGTAAAGACCGAGATTGAATCAGTGATGAATAGGTTCTGGTAATTCAAAGCTCCCAATAATTCAAATGTTGCGCATTGTATGGCATTATTGGTTAATCATCGATTATCGTTCAAAACATTCTTGATTCTGGTGAATAACCTAATCGTTTAACCGGGCATAGTTGAGTTTACATCAAACGTACGCCTTGGTTTATCGTCCTCTGGGAATCTCACGTTTGAGGCTTGGGCATTTTATTGATTTATTTGAGGAAGGATACGGCTGCACTACTTAGAATCCTTCACTAGCTCTCTTTTCTCGCAAAAGGGAATGTCCCAGTCTCATTTGAGACACGGATTTATCTATATTCGTCTAGACTTAAATGATGTTTGATAAACAACCTCAGAGGCGGGATCGTGAAAAAAATCATTCACTTGTTTGGACTTTATATGTGTCAAAAGAACATTTATACCCCACCTTTGGGCTAGTAACGACACACATCTTTATGTGATCGCGCTGTGTCTGAAAAATGTGAGTATATAATAGTTCTGAATGAGTATGATATTCAATATGCGAATGTATTGACTGAGAAAAGGTAGACGGAATAGAAAACAGTCGTTGCTATGGCGTGTAGCATACTGGCTAAGAGAGCAGCACTCCCTATGTGAGGACGGAGTCTAATGTCTCTTTACCTAGTATCATCCCTTAAAGGTCTCTTTTAGCAAGACCCCACGGAAAAAAGACCAGATTACCTTTTCCATAAATCAATTATTCCATTTACAAACACGAGAGAAGACCTATATTGACATAATTAGAAGTCTGTCTAACCTTCTTCTCAAACTCATAGTGTAAAACTTCTCTAAGGTTGGCTTAAATTACATGAAAAATGATTTTTTAAACAGAACCTTGGTGAATCAGACACTATTCTTCTTGACATATGTCACTAACCGCGCAAGATTTTGATAGAACGATCAAAATGGATGGGACTTTGAATACAGATTGTTATCGTTCTTTTTGACATTTTAGGACGAGGCTTCAAGGAGTGTGAAGTTCTAGAGATCAGTGGGTCACTTTTATATCAATATATTTTATACGAATCTGTTTTTGTTGATAAATTGTAAGGATATATTATTCTTCGAAAACACCCGCCTGGTTATGAATCGAGGGGAACATAATTGGCAGTCTCACGAGTTCCTCGGCTTCAACACGAGGACGATTAGCTCCACCAGCAAAAAGCAAAAACAAAGTGTGATACTCTAGTTAGCGGAGCCTAAATGAGCGCCTGTCGAAGGTCACTGTCTAATGTGTGATCCTTAGACAGGAAGTCTCAGATGGGGCTCAGAGTCAGGCTCTCCAGTTAAGCTCTATCTTGGAGAAATTACTGTTTTGTTCTAATAAATTTGTGAACATGACAGACGGTAAATTTACAACTGCATGACTCCTCCTAGCTCATCAGGGGAGCACACTCCCCTAGTTTTAGTCAACCTTGTGTTCTACTTGAGCCCAAGGTGGGCGGATATTAAAACAAATACACTCATTTGCACATCAATTTAGCTTTCACGAGAGATTCAACCGAATCTCTCCATTTCAGTATTTTTTGAGACTGTGTCTGCATGATGAGCCTCAGCAAGGGCATGGCCTATCAAGGAGTTTTCAGCAACCTTGTGAGAAGTCTCCTTCAGAAAATATACGCTATCTTGAATATCATACCAACTGAAACATGAGGCTGCCTGTGTGCAGCACATTCAGCTGAAGGACACCTAAACGAGAGATTCAGTTGAGTCTACGAAATTCATACGCAAACGAGTCCTAATTCAGTGACAGAGTTTTCAACATTTCGAGGCCCGGTTTTTAACAGAAAATAGTCAATAATTGTTTTTTTCAAAAGAGGTTTTGTCATTTAAGTGAAGCGAATCTCCACTTAAATGCGGAGAAGCACCGTACATCTATTTTGTATTTATCGCCCAGAGCTGCGGGTTGGTACCAACCCATGACCTCCTCGATAGTAGTTTGTTCTAGACTCGAATGGATTTTCTTGAGATACCAGGAACTTCTAAGCTCCAAGTCGTGCGGGTAGTCTTTCTGAAATTACAGTTCACAATGTTTCCATTGAAGTGTGGAAAAGTGTGCATGTGATTGGGGTGTAAATTCATTGGGTTGGAGTGGATCGTGTTCACATGATCCAATATAAGCTTATAAGAATTTGAGTCACTGAAAGGCATAAGCAAACATGTTTTCCAGATCCCGCCCTCATTATTGTATCATATAACCTGATGACTTAAGTCGTCATCGGTTTCTTCAGCGTCAGACCCATTGTTTTCTGCGATTATTGTATGCGTGCAAAATTCACCCACGCGAACTTTTGACCCTTAACATTTTCACGCGCCCTTTTTGACCTATTGCGTTACCACGTGCTGGGCCCGCAGGTCTGTCGGTAATTCACATCCAGTTGCTGTTCTTGCCGGGCTTTCTTTGGATTTGCACCAATTTGTGCAACGAATAGACGGGAATCCCCATAGTTCGGGGTTTGTGTCCTTTTCATATACAAATTTCGTTAGAGTGGTATAGTATCCTGCTGATAAATCTCAAGGCTCCGTAATTCGTGATTTGTTGTTTCCCGCCTCACTCAGATGTGCTTCCCGGAACGAGCCACTGGCAATTGTGTACTGTCAATGATGATGATGATGATGATGATGATGGTAATAACGCAAGAAGCAGTCCTCTTCCCTTCCTGAGAGGGAGAAGTTGGTTGGCATGGGACTGCAGTTTCTCTCGTCAACTTTGAATATCATACATCGTCTGTTTGTCAGTTAATCGTTCCTTTCTGACAAGCGTGGGAAATTTGCTCGACAGATTAATGCCGGGAACCCACACTATCGACCACACCGACAAGGAATAAATAAATACCTTGAAAGTCTTGTTTTTGTTCACGAGGAAATATTTTCTGCAAATGTACTAAGCGAAAATTTGGTTCCACAGTCGACTTACCTTCGGATCTTCGTAAGTGTTTGATATTATTCGAGTGTGTTTAACCATGATAAATAATAACACAAAATTATCTTCACATTCATCTGATGGAATAATTGCGGTGAATCGTTTCGTTCATAAAGCCAAAAGTTCGACTCTATGGCTCAATTATTCTATGGCATTCCCAGCTCTGTTCCAGGGTTCATGATACTTGGTAATCTTTCGAATTTTCACAACATCGATCTGTTTTATCGACCGAATTTGCGTGCGTGTGAGAGAGAAAAATTGTCGTTCACTGATACGTCTATCGTATTAACCACGGCTTTGCGTACACACAAGTGATCTGAACTTGGAACGAAGTGTGAACCGCGACGCAACTTATATACAACTCTGCAGATTTGCCATGGTCGTGGCAACTTACTGCGATTCTACCCAACCCATCGACTCACCGCTGGTGATGAACCGTTGCAACCTAGCCGCCGAAATTGGCGGGCAGACCAACAGTTAAGTGAATGCGATCGTTGTATCAGCTACCTACAGCCAAAGTGAAGCATCAGCGCCAACACCGATGTTACTGTCCTTGATCATGATGATAATTTTGATGATGCTGCAAAAATTATCTCGGTTTTACAGTCTCGGATAAAGTAATAAACCCCAAGGTCCAGGGGATTAAATGTTCACTGTCTCCAGAATCTACTTTTAAGAAACCGTTGCTGGAATTTTCCACCAAAGTGCCGCTTCTTTGTTTCGTTACAGCTGACGGTGAGTTGAATACGATTGCAAATGAGCATGGTTCGCACAGCAGCAGAGTCAGTTCATTTACTTTTCGGGAAACAGAACGATCGACTTGAATGATGTGGTTTGCAACCGACGTTTATAAACCCCTGAAGGCCAACTGATGGTGCATTGATTATTTTTATGTTCACTGGGTCCTTGAGATAACCCTGTTTGCACTTTTATGCGTGTAGCAGAGAGTGAGCTTGAACACACTCTATACCGATTACCAAACTGTCGTTATGCGAAATGATCATGGGGATGCTTCTGACTCGTCCCATTTACATCGAACTTGTATCTAGCGGATTGACACTTGATGTCCATCAGCTCAATCGCTGAGCACCGGTGTAGCCTCCACAAAGTCCCGAATCCTAATATCGTCCAAATATCCACCCCCCTAGCACAGATTATTAGAAAACTGACAGGCATTGATTTAAGAACAGTTGCAAGAAGAAACGTTTGTGGGTGGGCTCAAATCTCCAAAGTTCCGTTTACCAGAAGAGTGGTCTACCTCCGATTGCTCTCAATGAAGGCCTCTTGGCAAGACACTGTGTTGGGCTTAGGTCACTCGCGCATTGAAGCAATTTGTGTTCCCGATTAAGCCTAGATTTGCTTTTTATGGCTTTGAATTTGTGTATTGAAATCAAAAGATCTCGATACAGTTCTCCTCATTATTTTATGCTCTACGTCCTTGTTTCAAACGGTATTGTGCGAACGCGACGCACCTTGGTGTATCTTTAGATTTTAGCAAGCCGGTAATACTTTTTTGTTTCGTTAAACTTTGGTCTCTTGACAGATATTAGGAAGCAAAGTGAGTGCGCTGAAAAAATACACTCGAATCGATCTTTTTTGAAAGGGAACCAAAAACAGAACTAGATTCTTCCAAGATGAGGAAAGTTCCAATTCAATGGTTCCGAGGATCTGTTTGAAACCGTTTTGTGAGGGAAAAGGCATTTGCCTTGGATCTACAAATAGATGTAGCCAACTGATCAATACTGAACGAGACGAAACACGTCATTTGACGTTTCTGTGTGATCGATCCATACTGTATCACAACTATAAATGGGTTGCCATTTACTGAGACTTCCTTGAGAGTAGGGGAACTCGGGAAACAATGGCAACTATTCAACACCAGTTGGATTCCCTCAGTGGCGCTCATGCATCCAAGTTATTGCCTTCAATACATAGCTCCCTTTCCAACCCCCCCTTAACACTCCACCTACATTGTTGTATTTACGCACTAATTTATCAGCTCCCGTCTCCGATGCCCAGCTGCCGGAAGTACGCCTGTTGAGCGTTCATAGGCTCGTGCGTATGCCTGAGGGCCTGATTATGCTCACCGCTTTGTTGGATTTTATTAAACTATATTGGATTTCCTGCTTAAAATTTGATCTGTGAATCCGTTATTATTAACATACACAGATAGACAGATAGATAGATACATAGTTTAACTGGTTGCCTGATCTGTTGATGGATTGATAGATAGAATGCTCCATTGACTGACTGATTGACTGACGGACTGGTTGATCGATCGGTCGATTGATTGATTGTTGATTGATTGATTGATTGATTGATTGATTGATTGATTGATTGATTGATTGATTGATTGATTGATTGATTGATTGATTGATTGATTGATCACCAGCTCATTTCGCTGCAACTTCTAAACCAAGTATTACATATCTGAGGTCCAAGTTGCTTGTCCAAGAGACTGATCAATCAGATGAGTAACGAACACCACCAACCCAAAACAAATCTGATTCATTTAATAAAAGGTTGTTGTGAAATTGCGTTGATGGCATGAACCCATTTTACTCCGGACACTTGAGCATGAGGGTGACTAATGAGAGACAACGGGTGATGAAAACCAGCAAGCTGAGAGACACACTGAATAGGTATTTGGCATCCACTGTATTTTGTCCGCTGATGTGGACTGTCATGAATTCTTGTGGGAACTTAAACTATGAACCTGTAGGTAATTCAGAGCTGAGTCGGAGCGCAGGACGTCTCTTATTGAGGGGTCTCAAACTGAGGGATGTTTCAACAAGGGGGTTGCCATATTTGAAGACTTGATTTTTCCTTAAACATGCATCCGTTTGGAGCGAATCTTCCTACATTATTTCATAGTTTTTTGTGATTCCCGGCACAAATACTGTGAAGTGCTTCCCAAGACTTTCTACTCCACGCTGTATTCGCCCTCCGTTGAGGGTGATAAACGGGTAAAGCATCTTCAACAAGGAGCAAGCAAGAAGTACTTTAGCAACACCAGTGAAAGCTTAAAAGTATACTTTCACTGCTCATAAGGGCTTTTTACTTATCTTGAGGTTACTTGTCACGGACTGTCCCTCATCTGTATAACAAGGGGAGAAATTGAAGGACTCAATTCAAACGAGGTTCAAGCCGCGCCTTGAACCAGTTCAGTAACAGTCATTCCAGTACACGTTCCCCTCTACAACAGACGGCAGATATCCTGCACTGTTTGACCTCAAGAGCTCATAATGTCGGTTTTGTTCATGGTCACACCACTCTCGTTTGAACGGCTGTTCTCCTGTTCTGGCGTAACTATTCCGGTGAGTCCACACCAAACGGGGGAAGCACTGGACTCGAGTTTCGCTCTTATTAGAGCTCATCAACGGCGCATATCCAGTGGCTGTGCCGGGGTTTGAACTCCGGACACCCGACATGTGAGGCGAGCGTGTAGCCACTACTCCACCAACGCACGTTTGACGCATTTGAATTTTCACGTCTGAACAGGCGAACGTGTTCACACGTGAGCGTGCCCAACCCATCGAACGACGACCCGGTAACTGTCCCGGTCGTGACGATCGATTGACACGCCAGGCAGGACTTCCCAGTCAGGTAGCGTGGCACACGTTTAAAATCCACCGGGAAACTTTTTGTTCGCAGTTTTGGGGTTTCGCAGGTTAGGTATTTTTGTTCGTAGTCGGTTTCGATGATATTCTAAAATGTAAACTGAATGGTCCTAATGACACCCTGAAGGAGAGCGGTCTCCCTGCTTCATTTATTTCACACAATGGCCAAAACAAAGCAAAAACAAAAGTAACTGAAACAGTCAAACCAAACGAGTTTTTCCAATGCTCTGTTTTAAGGGCAATTCAATAACCGACATAGTAATCAAACGTTAATCCACGTCGGTGAGTTCCGCGTGCAACCTCACTGAACTTCGATGACTCCTCTCAACTCCATATCTTCTACATCATAGAAAACAATAGCAAATGGTCAATGCTGACCTCTACCGTAGTTGTTAATGCAGTCACGTACGAATCTGACGTTACTAAGTAGGCCGTACACCCGGTACTTGTCGAACGTGACGAGGTATCAGCGGCCGAGGTAACCAGTCACGTGAGGGGAAGTAGAAGCGAAACCTAGGGTTCTATAATAGCCCAAATCGCTGACGCCGCTTAAATTGTCACCCTAGACAGAGAATCCTGCGTCTTGCAAGAAATATCGACAAAATCTCCAAAGTTGTCAGACCATCTATCGGCATCCGAGCCCTCACAACCAAACTTTCCCCACACCGGAAAACCGTCCACTTCCTTCAGCCGAACTTCAGCCTTCGGCAGCACCCCATGGCTGGCCACGATGTGATGCATTACCACTTTGCTGATCGTCGTTGCCCGCTGATTCGGCACAGCTGTCGCCTCAATCCACGCGACAAGTGACAATAGCAAATGGTCAATGCTGACCTCTACCGTAGTTGTTAATGCAGTCACGTACGAATCTGACATTACTAAGTAGGCCGTACACCCGGTACTTGTCGAACGTGACGAGGTATCAGCGGCCGAGGTAACCAGTCACGTGAGGGGAAGTAGAAGCGAAACCTAGGGTTCTATAATAGCCCAAATCGCTGACGCCGCTTAAATTGTCACCCTAGACAGAGAATCCTGCGTCTTGCAAGAAATATCGACAAAATCTCCAAAGTTGTCAGACCATCTATCGGCATCCGAGCCCTCACAACCAAACTTTCCCCACACCGGAAAACCGTCCACTTCCTTCAGCCGAACTTCAGCCTTCGGCAGCACCCCATGGCTGGCCACGATGTGATGCATTACCACTTTGCTGATCGTCGTTGCCCGCTGATTCGGCACAGCTGTCGCCTCAATCCACCGCGACAAGTGTTCTATCATTATCACGATGTATTGATTCCCTCCCCCCCCTGGTTGTCACCGGAAAGGGGCCCATGAAGTCAATGGACCACAGTCTTCTGTCTGGTGACATCACACGCCAAACCACATCTTTCACACACTCCAAATAGTTAGCAGCTTGGCAGACAATTTATGCCTTAATCAACAAGTGGATTTTACCTAACCACGCCGATTACTCGTCCATTTGATTGCTAGTGATTAGAAGAACAGTCGTTGAAAGCAAATGTTTGCCCAACTTTTTCTTTTGCGAATAAAAAGAGCGATTGTTCATCAATACCGCTCAAAAACCACAAGCAGGATTACCACCAGCGGCTACTAGCGCGTATGTTAAGACACACTACTCAAAGAATAATCAGCAATCCAATGCTACACTCAAACTCCCTGATAAAGCACTGACCATATCACCTCGATTAGTGGTGAAACGTTCACAATCAAATCACCCAACCAGGCGAACAAACCAACGACCGACTAACGGTGTAAATAAGTGAAAAACCGCGCCTATAAATTTGGTATCGATAGGCCTAAAAGTCACATAGCAAGGATAATCGAGGGATTAGTAATACTTAAGAATTCGCGCCACTGCAGTTTCCCTGAGTCTATGAGTGCATATCTGAGTGATATTCACACGTGATTGCCATTTACCAGCTATCGATTCAAATCATCCGTCACATGAATGAACCATTTTTCCGGATCGATAAGACGGTTAACGAATGTGAAAGAGGAAGAGCAGAGTAACTGAAAAGTGTTGCAGCACTACGCGACCAGAAGTTCAGTATAAATATAGTCAGTCAGCTCGTTGTTATCACATTTTATTTGATACGTTTTTTAACTGTTCTGTTGTCGCAAATGAAAGTAATTCCCCACAAAATCCTTATGTTTTTAGTCAGGGTTGAAAATAACGGTAAGCGTGTTTAGTTAACCAACTTTTACTTATACGGAAACACTTATGCCTTCATGAGCTGATTGTATTTCGTTTAACTCGGTGCACAAATCCACTTACTACAACTTGCGCCCTTTGTCGTAAAACAGGTGTTAGGAGAACCCTCGTGGAAGGCAAGTTTCCATCAAATGTTCAGTAAACTTGCAGTTCGTAACTAAGTTCCAAACTGTTCATAAAATGTTCTCTTTTAACAGTGGAATATTCGGAGGGACTAAATTTCGGTGAGTGAAATATTGCTTTGCTTACTGGAAATATTCCTCACTATCAGGCGTCAAGACCCTGTTTCCACGGACCCAGTCTGTATTAGGTATAACAGATATCGGTCAGGCTAATGAAAGCCTTCTGTGGTAATAACTAAAACGCATCTGTGTTCAGGTATCTCTGAAAATGTCTTATAGGGACACTAATCTTCGAAAAACACAATGACAGCAACCCCAGTTACACTCAGTTTGAAATGACGTAGTGCACCAAAGTCATCCCTCGAAACAATGCCCTTTTAAATGGGGTTCCTCAGCTGAATTATTACAGTGCAAATGAAACCCCAGAGAGCTTCCATGATCATCGCCCCAATATTCCAATCTCATCGATCTAATGACTGCCAGGTCACTTTTATGAAATCAATATTTTTGAAATGACCTTGGGCAGCTTACTGACAATGTATACAGTGCGTTGTACCTGGCACAAGGTCCCATAAATGACAACGAATGAATACTACAAAATAGCACGGCTTTCTTGATAGAACAAACATTCATACGTTTGGTGAAAACCCTTAGGCGGCCGACAACTGGTTCCGTCCCATTTATAGCTCAAAGAGTAGGCGTTTTTTTACGGGCTTTCATAATTTGAAAATGAGTGCATTGCGCAACTCGGCTACAATTTGTTGTTCAAGTCGAACGTAAGAAGAATGGAAGCTAGGGAGCTATGTTGAACTGACGAAACCAGTTGTGGATTGTCAAAGAGATTCCAAGAACCTTTAAGACTGGTTGCCCTGTCAATCAAATAAACTGCGGCATGTTACATTGATTAAAACATAAGGAGGCCTTCCTGGAGTGCATTTAGTTAAACAACATCATTAATGATATCGTGTTGAGTAAACTGCTGTTAGATGGGCATTCGCGCTTGCCGAACTCTACCTGCAGCTGACCAATGCACGTACAATTTCAATTGTTCACCTGTTATTGATCCAAAACATTTGAGTTAGATATGAACTCCACCTAAAGCCATCCTGAAGAAATATAATTCTTGCTCCGTCTTTCTCGATAGTTAGCGTCTACGGTCCCCAAAAAGGTAAGCAAACGGCCGCTAACTCCTTATATCCTTATGACAAAACATTCTAAAAAATTAACCATTAACTGTGCCTACTTTCTCCCGGTCAAACCCTTTTCTTTCTTGGACCCATTTTTTTCTGCTCTGATTGTATGTATTCAATGTTTACTAACAACGAACTTTCGACCCTTAACATGCCGAACCAATTCTGACCAACTTTTCGCGCGCGCTTTTTGACCCACTGCGTTACCACGTGCTGCGCTCGTACGTTTGTCGGTAATTCACATCGAGTTACTGTTCTTGTCGGGCTTGCTCTAGACTTGCAGCAATTAGAGGGAATTCACCATAATCTGTGGTTTGTGTCCTTTCAGGTATGCATGTTGTCCGTGTAGTACCACATTTTGTTGATAAATCTCGAGGCTTGTGATTTCGCGCGTCACTCCATTGAGCTTTCTGGAATACGTCACAGTAAACCTCCATGGGATTCCACTGTTTTACGTCGATTCATCAGACTTAACGTTCAGGGGGAAACTGAGTAATCTTTGATGTAACAGATGTAATGAAATGTTTCTGGACCCCTTTAGAGCAGGGGCTGTTAACAGCTTCTCAGTCGGTTTGGCTGATGTCTGTTCCCCTTTCCCGTCCATAACTTTTTATTCGTCAAATTTTCGAGGCAATAGTCTCCGCAATAAGTTGTGAAAACCGACATCTACTAATTTTGTGGTAGAGAAGAAACTATAGACAGAACAGGTTATAGACAAAACAGCCATGTCAAATGTTTGTTGAAAATCCTCCGACAGCCCACGACCGGTTTCGCCCTTTTTGCACATGTATTGCGATATCTCGAATATCGTAGCGACTGAAACATGAGGCGGCCTGGTGCAGCACATTCAGTTGCCTGAAAACATCACAAACGAGAGATTCAGCTGGGTTCCAGGTGAGTCTCTCGAAAAACCAAATTATTTTGCAAATGAGTGTATATTCGCTGAAGCCATGTCAAATGATGTCACCAGATGTGACCTGTGTTCAGAAACCAGGAATTACTTTTGAATGCAGGATGTATGGTGGCATGCCATAAAATTCACCTCAGGTATCCTTAGCAGACATCAATGTATTCCCAACACTATGGTTTTCAACCCATTACAAAATGTTAAAAATGTTGATTAGAAAGGATGTAACATACTACTCATTAGGTTGCCGAAAGCCGCTCGACTACTCATGACCGGTTTCGCCCGACATTCTTGGGGCTGGCTCATCGGGCGGGCACGTCTCCAAATTGCAGTCAACCTTATGTTCTAATTGAACCCAAATCGGATATATTTCGATAAATACTCTCACATGTGCAATGATTTGATTGTCGAAACGTCCACATTTGGCATAAAACTCGATGTACTGTAACCGTGTGAACAAGTTTTAAGCCGTTAAATTAAAATTGAGTTGTAGAACTTCAAGCCACAATCGTGAACTTAGAGTCTGGCTACAAATTTGTACGTCGTTGAAACGAAAGCCACCAACTTGCGTGAATCTACACCTTGAGATCGAGTCTAGCTCTTCATATTGCTTGGCGGTGCTCAGACATCCAGGTCAAATGATACCCTTGCATTCGTAAAAAAATGCGGCATTCTCGCAGGACTCTTGATGAAACTAAGATAAGTTCAAGTTTATTGTTCGTTTATCGGCTCAGGAAGCTTTCTAAATACGTTTTTACGGCTGATTTTTGTTGGTATGTGGCCTCCTAAATTCAAAGTCCAAATACCAAGGTTGACAACAACTTTATTGAGCGGACTGGAACAAACCCAACCCAAATGAATCAGGTTTTGCCAATAGGTTGAGCAATAAAAACATCGTTTATCTCTTGGTATGCCTTTCATTCATCCAGATATTTCTTTCTCAACCTTTATGACTCTGTGACCTCATTAAACATATAAGCATCCAGTCACAGAGAAAACGAAATGGCTCAAGTGGTCCGAGAGCGAATTTGCTGACCGGAAAGTCCGTGGTTCGAACCCGACTTCTGCCTCTCGACTGTCCAGGCTTGGACAACCTGGCAGTATCCCAGCCCTCGTGCAACCTTTGAGTGGCGAGACAGGTAGGCACCGGTGGGATGTCACAGCATCAAATTTGTGTCAAACCTTGTGTCTTTGAAGACACACACATAAAGCCGTAATGACAGTTGTTATAAACAGGTTGTCCCTCGTCAGAAAACCTTACCCCTTTTCCATCCTATCTGGCTCGTCTCTAAGACGGAAAGATAGTTTCTTACCACTGCTGACAAATTTGTTAGTGCGCTAGAATATAGAAAAACAAAGAGGAACACGGAAAAAAAACTAAAAAAACTAAGCTTCTAGAGGTATTTAACATTGGTTACCGCTCCCAATATATTTGTATACTCACGACTTTATCAGTTTAATTCCCTTGATGAAACTCTATTAAAGCGGTCGCGATGAATCTCGGTTCCGCCCAATCATTTGTATAGTTTCGTTTACATAGTGACCACTGTGGAGTCTGTTGAAAATCACCCAGTTGTACAAATATTTCCTTTCTAGTAACTACACCCCCACCTCCCTGTGAGTTTCATTCTAACAACCATAGTCTCTCATGAACTTGTTGCTATACAATCAGTATTGGGGCTTTTTGGTACTGCGCAGTCCAGTCTTACAATGCAGGTCGGTTTGAACCAAATTATTCGTCAACTGGTTCTGGAAATTATATAAACTGAAAATTTGGAACTTCTAGCATCCGTTTTGACTTCTAGCTTGGATTTGCCAACTAGTTTATCTTTGTTTACCGACCATCTTAGCTTTTTCAGTTCAAATGTTGATTTTGGTTCGATGTGGAATTAAATCGTGTAAGTTGATGCATGATCATAGCTCTAACCGTTGAGCTGTAGCACTCCATCGGTGCCTAGCTGCTGGGCCACTCGAAGGAAGCACGAGGGCCGAGACACGGCGAGGTTGCCTGAACCTAGACAGGATAAGTCGAGACGCAAAGGGCAGGGCTCAAACCATAGACTTTTTGGTCAGTATGTTGACGCCTTAAGCACTAAGTCATTGGAAGTTTCTCAAACTGCCTTCTTACAATGTTACACTTATTTCTAACGGCTACCCGATAAAGTTACCAACCACTGCGCCATGGAATATATGGGAGCGTGAATCCTCAGTAAATGGGACAAAAGTTTCAATCAGACTATGGTTTTAGGGGGATCACCTAATCACAGCCATACGGCACAAATTTTGTGCTGTCCAAACCCAGCAGTTCAACTAATTCCGCTCTCCTCAACGAGGCAAATCAGTGAGCAGCTCAATCACTTTGTCTTTTACATTGTGTACCAGTTCACTTTTGGTGAGACCCGTCGACAGAACAAATGGAAGCATATGTGAAAGTACCGCAGGACTTTTGCTCTGCTATTTGAATCAGGCGGAAAATCGATCGATCAATGAATTGCAAACTGAGACCTGAAAATCTACCTCCTCCACCGTCAAACGCATTCTATTCACTGAACTTAGAGTTGACCCTCAGAGCGTTCAAAACTTTACCACTAGATGTCAAATCGAAATTGTTAGCTATCAATGAGGCTATGCTAATCACTCAGTACCGATTTATGGTTGTAGGTTTGTTTGCCGAGCTTGGCGGTTGGATTGCGAACAGTTGGGTCGGTGAACAGACCAACAACCAACCAGAGCTACCTGAATTCCACAACATTGCCAGTACCGATCCATTTTGTACACATCACAGAACCTGAGACAACCTACCAGCTTGCTCTAAATATAAGAACCGGACAATACGTTTCTCTGACTTGTTGCTATTTAGGACGTAAAACCAACGTTTATTCGTATTGCTGCTGAGGAGGTAAAAGCGAAATGTTGACGTCTTGTGGCTTTTTTCCTCCTGTCGCATTATTCAAGCCGATAAACAGAACTCAATGTTTCTTCGCCAGCCAAGCGTTGCTCTACACTGTAGGGCAACCAGTTTTTGTACTTCATGAAGACTATGAACAAGAACACTATGTTTTTAACATACGTTCTTTAACTCTGGAATTTTGAAAAGTTCGTGGGATGTCTTTTGTAGATCCCTTTCATGCGCCTGATTCAAAATGCTTATTGCACCTCAAGGTATAATTTTTTTTACTAAAATAAACAGTGCTGAGCCAGTTGAAGCTGCACTGTTCAGCGAAAGTTTTGAAGCGTTTTCTGTCGCTCTTAGTTTTTAAGCATGAATAACATACATAGTTCAGTTTGTCACTGACTCCTACCAACACTGGCACATAAAAGCGGCTGAATGACTAAAAACCACCCCTGAAAAAGACTCGTAAGTCACGTGACTTTTCCAGTGATTTCACGAAGACATTGTTGATCGATCAACCGGTAATTTGATTTTCCCTGCCTTCAAGTTGAAGGACCTACTCTTGTTTGAGTAACTGCATAAGAACTTCGTCGTTAGTGCAACCCGCGTACACTGCGTTTTACCTGCAATGGCATCCTTGATCAAACTGGTGTAAGCTTTTAATGAGGACAGTGTACCCAGCACTCTATTAGCTCAGATCTTCCCAAAGATGATATCGCTTCCTTTAGGACACTTGACGTCACTGTACCTATATTTTGCTTGTGAGTGGTACCGTCTCCATCGATCCACTTAAGTAAAATTAGTACAGAGTTCTTCGAGTAAATGATGGGCGAATGTTCGAAACAGCAATTTATCATGGTTGAAACTATCTGAACCACTCACGGAATTCAATGATTTTAGCGTGCTGGACTCCCCTGTTGAGCAGTGAGTTTATTCTTACCGATGTATGGATACCATTGATTTGTTTTGAGGTAGCTGAATCTGTTAGCGCGCCCTTGGAGTGAAGCGTCTAGTATACGTCTTTAGCGAATTTAAAACGTGCCAAACTAAGCTAGAAAAAAATTTATTCTCAGTGATATACAATAGTGTGGTATTTAGGCAATGTATTGCGCACACCGAACCAAGATTTGCCTAAAAGAGTGCTGTCTTCCGTGCCTGTTCAGAGTAGCAGAGGAATTACTGTGGGCAAGACTCACCTTCCAGAATGGAGTCCTAGAAAGTGACGTCAGTGCACATTGTTGGAGATGCAGCAAGATGTGGATGCCAATCGATTTCAATGGGGTTCCTGCCCTCATTCTCCATCCAGATTGCCATATTGACTGTGTGAAGGTATAGGTACTGTAGCAACCCAGTCACCCGACATACTTGACTGTTCAGCTCAGTCGCTCACTGGATCACGAGACGTTTTTTTTTCATACTCGCAAACCACATCACATTAAGGTGACTCATCGGACATCGATTGTCGCTACAGTCTAGTGAGCGTAGCAACAACTCATGTGCTAACGCACCCACGTACACGCAAACGGACCTACATATAGGGAAACCGAACACAGTCAGCACACACAAACTCTCGCGCGCTCAGGGAACAGGAAGTCAACCACTCTCCACAAGTCCACGGACTATTATGGAACACATGTAGCAGTCGTACTGCGGAGAAAACACGTTCCCGCCGACTGAACTCTCACCAATGAACTCTCACAGACGATAAGTCCTTTTTTACTTGCTCCCACTTTCGCATTCTATTTATTTTTAAATGTGTTGCAACCCACTACTGCCAACCATACTAAAAAGTTTTATTATTGCACACTTTCTAATTTGTGTCACGGTCATCAACATCAGTGCACTAATAGTACCACCAATGATTTCGGTTGGGTAGCGTGATTTCAAATTCTCAAATTTCAAATAAATTTAAGCTGTACGGTAGTGCTGAACAACGATAGTATGCTGTCGATAGTAAGGATGATCGATTACACAATTTATCAGCCGATTTTGAAATTGGCATCCAAAAATCGATAGCTATTGGGACCTCAAAATTCAAAGACTTGTGGTGGTACAAAGTTAGATTTATCGGATAATAAAGTCGGATATTAAGTCTTAAATTTTCATCTGGATTTCTTGAAAATCGACATCTTAACGCTTTCAAATTGTGAACGTTGGCCGTGACTCAGTTTCTCCGACGAAGTCGCTGCGGGTGGCAAATAAACGGTGAGTGAAACCCTATGAATTTGACGAAGACTGATGGACTGAGAATCACTCGATGCAGATGACTTTGATATGTTGTACAACTGTGCTATCGATTGGACGACTCGGTTGGCTATTTCTGACGGATCGCAGATTAATTGTAAACGAAAGACACAATCATGATTTCGAATATTCGCGAGGAACTTTGAAGCTATTGCAGTCACAGTGCGGACACCTGTGTAGTTCCCAACCCTCTTTTTTTCGTGGTCGAGGAAGAAGTCACGAGATATTTGAGGACTATTGGCAGGTTGCCATGGCAACTGCTTCTTAGCCAACGTTTTGTTGTTGGTCGGATGATCCTTGGAACACTTCCGGTTTAGTGTAGCCGGTTCTTTGAGGAGCCTATACGGCAACGGAGGACGCTACTAAGGGCCAGGCTAGAGGCAGAAGAACGCGCCGAGAGCGGAACTTGGTCACAAATATATACAATCCGTTTTCGAGTAGGTGCAAGATGAGTCAATTTTGTTGCCTTCTTAATCGACTAGTTTAAGGTCTTTGCCAAAGAATTCGATATCTTTGTTCATGATTTTGCCCCGGGTATCTTGAGCTACCATCGCGGGATCCCGGTTCGATTGGGCAGTTTTAGATCAATACGCTTTCAAATTGTCTGTGTGACGAAATGTCGTCCACGTATTGATTTTCCAAGGGTTATGAAGAAAGGATTCTCCTTTTTCCTGTCCTGTTGGTGGGCCGGTCAGTGCTCTGATATAAAGCTTTACCTTACTTTTACCATATGTGAAAATTTTTTCTTTACTTGACTACTTTTTTAACACAGAACTGTTTGGTCGCCGTAGACGAAGTGAGCGCTGATTATTTGTGTTCAACATTCACAACACTGTCACTGATAGCTGAGTAAATTAGAGGAATATAGAATAACGGTAACAAAGCTGGTGACTTGAATTAACACAGGGTTCGAAAGTTTGAAGAGGCGTGGACATTTTCGTTGCAATCGATTTGTTCTGACAGGTTAACCTAAACCTGATGCAATGAATGTACTTTCTGCGTGCCGAATGCACTCTGGTACTTGCGCTTTAGCCTGCTTCCAAGTGTATTCTGCGATCTATCAATTTGGTAGTTGTACCAAGAGGATCGCTAAGCAAGGCAATTTGAGGAAGATGAGAATCCAAAAATTGTGTATTGAATGGCTCTCTTACTAAACATTACACAGTCTATCTTAGGCTAACGGTTCACCGTAGCTGCTTTGTTTGCCATCAGCAATTCTGTAAAGAATTCTAAACATTCTGGATATATTCCATATCATCCGTAAACTCATGCCTGACTGATCATCGATCCTACCAAGGAGATCTGATAACTGTATTGAGCATGGAGGTTCAACAGATGTAGATCAAAATTCATACCTCAGACCAAGTTCAACGCCTAGACATACTGGTCGAAGAAAGAGCAATCTAGAGGTTACAGTCAAGAGGAATTTCGCCACCTGTCGTTCTACACCTGACGAGTTTATCTTAATAAAGGTATGGGTCAGATTTTAGACAAATGGCGACGGCCCCATCTAAACACCCGGGAACAACGAACTGAGAATTGTGCTCAGCCGTGATTCATCAGAAGGTATGCTCAACTTTGAACTTTGAACTTTTAACTTTGAGGATACAAGTGTTCTGGTGTTAAATCATGGAGAGAGAAACTAGACACATACTTCTGGGCTACATACCGTATATTTGAAGCAATTAGTCCTTGATCTGCAGTCCAATAGTCTCCTCGGAACCGGAACTAGCATGGACCAATCACATGTACAGTTTTGTCCAAGTTTCGACATAAATACAGATGGTACACGAGAAAAGACCGCTCATGATTTAAGAAAAATAAAGGAAACTACCCACAAGGTTTCCAGAACTGTTCGACAACCCACGACCGGTTTCACCCTTCTTTGGGCTCATCAGGCGTCCTCAGTCTTCGAGATTCCGTCAAACTTGTGAGTAGTTTCCTCTATGAAAATATACTGCGACATCTCGAATATCGTGCCAACTGAATCGAGAGGCGGCCAGTGTGCCGCACATTAAGTTGTAGAATATCATAAATGAGAGATTCAGTTGAGTCTCCCGTGAAAACCAAATTGATTTACAAAGGAGTGTATTTGTCGAAATAAAGAACAATCTTTACTCTGGACCCAACAGAACAGGTCAGAACCTTCGCAACTGTCCAAGTGTCATCCATGTTCCGCACCATCTGACTCAAGTTGACTTTTTCCTACGGTGAAGTTTCAGGAATAACACCATATGCGATTCCTCTGAAGATGAGTGAGTACAATCAGTGAAGTATTGTTTGATATTTGTAAGTACAACTCAGTTTCATAGATAACACATTGTTTTAACGCTGTTTGAATAAGGGATACGGGAAAATCATCACCATCATCATCATCATCATCAAGTCATCGTCACATTGTTTTAACGCTGTTTGAATAAGGGATACGGGAAAATCATCACCATCATCATCATCATCATCAACAACAACAACATCACCGTCATCATCGTCAACATCATCATCATCATCATCATCATCATCGACAGCATGACATCAGTGTTCAACACCGATGCTCCAGTGCCGGAAGTACGGAAAAAAAGTGTTTCGACATAACAACGCTACTGCATGAAATTTACCGACCTCCAGCGGTAAGCTGTATTTGTTTGTCTCTGTTGTTCATGATCCTTTTTAGGTGACCTCGAGTAGGACTCCTTGATTGTGACCGACCAAGAAAAAGAGACTGAATTTCGCTTCTCTTCAGAAGTGGGTTGAAAGTGAGCACTAAACGGAAACCAGAGTGGGTAATTTAAAGTGCGAAAAATCTTTTGTGTTTTGCCTGCCACGGCCAAATTTTGACCTCAAATGAGTGTAATACTTGCAGTACAAGCCACGGTTCGTTAAAAAATAATGCGTATCTTAACCGTTCTGTTACCTTCGTCCTCCCAATTAATTTTCGTAGAGGTTTTGAAACCGAACAGACCAGTTCAATGTGAGTCTTATCGATTAAATTGATTTTGCTCTGATAGGAATATGACATAGTGTTTGAATCAGTACGCTCTTAAAAGGCAAACGGAAAATCTTGCTATTTGGCGCTTTTGTCACTTTCAAAGTGTTGTAAATGTGGATAAATAACCGGATCTTTCTAAAAAAAAAACTGGCACACAAAAGTACTTCCAAAAGTAATGAAATTACTATAGAGAGTTTCCAACGCGTGCGATTTATCCAAGAATGAATGGTACCATGAAGACTTTTGAAACTGCACAAGTACCATCGTACGACTTTGGGCAGCGTGTGCGGTGGCTGAGTTCGTTGAGCGCACGTCCAATAGGCGAATGGTCGTGAGTTCGAGCCCTGACCATGAGCTACCTAACTGTTGATCTGAATTACGTGTGCATGGACATATATTCAAGAGTTTCTGAACCTCTGTCGTAGACCAACTTAGGTTTAAGCGGCTGTAATATCCCAAACCTGTCGTGTGGCTCATGGCCTCTGGTCAGCTTTGGTCAAGGCAGTTGCAGAGTCTGTCACGAGCTTCGAGTTATTTCAAAAACAACTCAACATCTTGTATTTGCCGCAGAAGCGATCAGATAATAGTTGGTTTTATCGAATACTTGGTCCGCTAGGTTAAGAGTGGTATCTGTTTTTTCATGACGCATAAGGGCCACAAAGCTGATCAACCTGGTAAAATAGCCGAGAACGTTTTCGTTAGCCTTCTGTGAACTGCTCTTCTTGTATCAGAGTTACCCAACTGTTGGAAATGCTCCTTGAAAACGTTGATGCATCATTTAGGACTAGCTGTTTGTAGCACCATGACATGATCGCCGAGCTTTTTCCACGTGCTTCCTAGGGACTAACATTCATCAGTATTGTCTTCCTGCTCTGAGAATCAAACAGCACTTGCAACTTTTTTAGCAGGCTTTACTGTGCGCTAAAATATTCAATGTAGAAAGTTAATCAGTTTCAACTCAGAGGTGCTGGGTTGGAGCGTTTCCCGGTTAAGAAACGGCTATTAAGCGCGATTAATTGGCTCCTGCGTTTCTAATGGGCAAGGGGCCACATTGCTAACAAATTCGCTTTGCCGCTGACGGACAAGAGATATGAACAAGACAGCGCAGTATTTCAGGCCTGCTCTGGATTTGATTTCTCTGAAAGTGAGTAAAAATTCAAAAAAAATTATCTCATTCGACTGTGTCCCTCACATTATGATAGCACGTGCTGCGTAAAAATTTGCAACTTTCTACAAACGCATAGCTGATTTAGTGTCCGCTGTGAATCAGAAATAGTTTGCCTTCAATCAATATGTCATGTGCACACACACAGTAAAAGTGGGGGCAATTGATTTCTGAAGGGCCCAAGACAACAAATTTAATTAATTCTACAGACGGGAATATTTGTCTCTCTCCCAGTTCCTCTGCGCCTGTTGGTAATAATAAATAAATAAATAAATAAATAAATAAATAAATAAATAAATAAATAAATAAATAAATAAATAAATAATATATATATGATAGTGTAACAATACTTGCAATAGTTTGCTAGATGTACGCAGAATTAAAGTTGACCCCTGTATTGTACTGGATTCCACATGTCGCGTTCCAAATAGGTCGGCAATTTGTACGACGGCGAAATTTGTCCAATCACCTTAGACTATTTCCAATCACCTTAGACTATTTATTTATGCCCGACAGACAGATTTGTGGGATACGTGCTGCGAAGTAAGTTGACGCTTAGATCATCTCTATGTCGTTATATTCCTAGAACATGAAGTTTCTAGACAACCTGGTCAATTATGGATGTGCTTCTGTGCGCCAGCTGGAAAAATCGATAATTTAATTTAAATTTGAACTTGGTACGTGGTCAGTGCAGAACAGTTGGTTGAAGCCAGTTCATCACAGCGGGGGGGGGGTCGTTTCTAACAATCTGCTTTGTGGATTGGATTTCAAACTAAATTATGCCTTAAATGGTCTCCTTCCTATGGTGTGCGTTTTTTCGGGGGATCGTTCCAGGAAAATTGTTGTCCTCATCAGTTTTGTTATTTTTCTTATCTGTGTAATTCATTAATTATTTTACCGTAAACTTAGGAGGACGCCAGGACTCTGCTCATGCTAGACGGTTTATAAAAGTTCCCAACTCCAGTACGCTGTCCAATACAATTGGTTTTAAACAAGAGGTTATTGATCAAAGCGGCGTCAATTAAATGAACAGGTTGCAGTGCTTTCGTCCGACACTGTAGACAAAATCAGTAAAAATTAATATATTTTTGGCAAGCCGACCTCAAAAGAGAAATTACAGTTTTTGTTGATTTTAGTTGCAAGAGATGGGCGAAATGGCCCAAGTGGTTAAAGCGCGAATGTACTGACCAGAAGGTCCGTGGTTCGAACCCGACCCCATCTCTCGACTTCTCCCCTCTAGGCTTGGGCAACCTGACAGTACCCCAGCCCTCGTGCTTCCTCTGGGTGTCATGGCAGTTAGGCACCAAAAGGATGTTAGAGCTGAACGACTTTTTTTCATTTTTGGTCACAACTTCCAAGCTAAAAACTATGCTTATCACACTGAATTTTGCTTTTTTCATCCCTTCCCGATTATTTCTTGTCGAGTGAAATGATTGGCTTGTGTGGTTGATTGAAGGTTCGCCATATTATTCACTATGCACTAAAATATTCTAAATTGTTGGCCCCCTCCAATTTCATTCGGATGAATGAAATTTTGGGAAAGCTGGAATTTTATCGAAGGTCTTGGTTACCGTACCGGTAGAAAGGTGATATTCAACCACTAGATGGAATCAAGTTGCCAAGTTAAAGGCACCAAAATAGTATGCTTGTGTTGTAAATTTTAAAGGTATTGGGTGTCTAAAACGAGAATTGATCAAGAACTGTTCAAAGTTACGTGTGTTAAAATTATATCGATCTAATTATCGATGTTTATGGAAATTGGCCTGTTTCCCATGTTGAACAGTCTTATTTATGGCTTGATGCGATTATCCTAGATAGTGCGAATTGTTCAAAAATATCGGAATTCGACTGGTATTCTTGTTTCTGGCTAAGAATTGATAGATGTCCTCATTCGTGTTAGAATTTAAACTGTGGTCTTGAAGCCCGCAGCAGGCGCGACTATCGATTTTTAGCCGGCCAAAGCTAACTGGACTTTGAGAAAGGCGAAACCATTCGGGATCCAGATTTGGTTAAAACGTATATGCGTATAGATCGTTGGAACACTGTATATGCGTACTGGTTTGATCATTTGGGTGATTAGACTCAAGAATGGGAAATAAGGACAGATAGCATCCAGTCACCGGAGGTATTCCCATTGGTTGAAACCCACCCACCCATCCCACTAGATCACTCATAAGCCTTTACATATTCTGGCACGACATTTTTACTACCGTAATATCTGGCACTTATTGTGTGTTGGTGGCAGTGAAGACCAGCATGCGCCCACGCCCAAAATTAACGTTCGATAGTCAGTGCACCGTGGTACTACTCGAACGCAACGAGTAGTCAATAAAAATAAGAGAAGGTGATTCTGATGTGAAAGCAGTGGTGAAAAGGCCATGACATTGCACATACAGTGAGAAAAGGAAGCCGATTCACGCAGTATTCCGCCATCTTTGATTTGGATTACATAATCGTTAAAAGTGTTGGAAATGGCCAAAAAATCAACTTCGAAGTTTTACTGATTCTCACATTGGTCAAGGTGGCGTAGTTGGTTAGGTCAGCATACCAGAGAAATTCACTGAATAATATTTTTGTTAGCACTGTGTAAGCTCTCCGATTAGTTCATAACTCATTTCAAAATAACTCTACAGGCGACATTTTTGAGCATACTGAGTTTTTTTCTAAAAACTATTTTGTGTCCAGTTCGATTAGACGGAGACAAAGGTGAGTTTCTCGAAACGATCTAATCGAAGATCTCATTAGATGCAAACAGAATTAATTAGCTGTTAGCATAAGAATAACTAGCGTGGACTTTCAAAAGGTCGTTTTATTGACATTTAAAGGCATAAAATGTAGGCCAAATATGACATGATGACAGTCTCAAACTTAGAGAATCCCTCAGTTAAATTAAAAGAATATTATAGAGAATTCCGACAGGAGATCTCATAATCAAAACTGCCTCAAGAGTGCAAGCGCTCCAAAAACCTCAGCCTCAAGACCCCCTTCTATCGGAACTAAATGATAGGAGAGCTTGAGACTGGATAATTCTTGCTCTATGTGAATGAATGAGCTCAGAGCAAGACCTAAAATTCAAATTTCTACTTTGTCGGAGAGGCGTACATTGTCCCGCACCTGCGGGCCACTAGTGAGATGTTTCAAACGGGCTGCTGTGATGTGAGTCTTGAGACAACCTTCGAACCATCAGGAAGGTCAGCTTCCTGAAAGCAACCAATGAATGCCCGAAATCCACCGAGAATTTTAGCTCCGCTAGGTGTTGACCAGACAAACAACACCCCCTCAACATGCAGCGCGTCACAGCCTCGTAGCAAAGCCAGACCGAGTGCGTCAACATTGGACCGAGTTCAGACAGTGTCCCTCCCTTGAGATCGTTGTACATTCGCACTCGCACGCATTCACGCTCTCGCACTCGCTTGTTCGGAATGTAGCTGTTGTGTTCCCTTCTGTGAGTTTTTTCGGCAACTAGGCAATGTGGCGGGTCAGCAGCAGATACCACAGATTGACGAATCAGCAGATATAATAATAACCATCCATCCGAGATGATTGTGAGTCAATGGAAAATGGAACAAGCAATGCCAGTCTACGGTTTTAGTAAGCTTCTGTGTACCAGAACCCTCTGGGCAGATCAACAAGGCAACCAGGAATGAGTAGAGTTCTCACAATTTCTTGCATTCTGATTGGCACCGTTTGATCGCTGTCTTGACGTTCTTCATTGCGGTAAGAGTTGGTAGTGGAACAAATTTTTGGAAAATGTCGGTGAACCAGAGTTTTTTCAGAATATCACTTATTTTCTACGCAAGTTATGAACACACTTCTCAGTAAATTTGGTCATTATTCTGGTTTCCTTTGGATTTTTAGATTTTCAGGTTCCCCTAACGCAAAACTTGGCTGTCTGATTTCTTTATTAAATGCAGTGATCTTTGATAAACTGTGAGTTTAATTACTAGCCTTTTGCAAATGCACACAGTTTTGAAAACAGTATAGGGATCCGTGAAAAGGCAACGAAATATATCACCCGCACATATATGTCGCAACCTTTATGGTCGATGTGAAACGTGCTGTCTGGTTGATTAAAAGAGGTAGAAACAGACAAAAAACTGCTTTGGCAGCTACTTCGGAGACAGGGTTCCGTTAAAATGAATTCCGTTATGTTCTACTTCCGCTTTCGTTATTTCCAAAATCGCTTTGAGGTTTCGTTTATAATCAACGAAGCTTTTAGCTGTGAGTGTTTATTGGACTTTTACAGCACATGCTTTCATCACTCTCCTTTGAACAGTTATCCCTCCCCTGTCCTGGGGCAATCATTTTGATGAGCTTACATCAAAAGGGGAAAGCATTGGACTCGCCCGTATTAGGGCTCATCAGTAGTACATGCCGTTGGCCGTGCGTGAATGGTGTCCCCAACAACGTCCGTAAATTTGATTTAACGTGGAAGGCTTGTACCTTGTAGCATACCGAATAACGTACTGTGGAAACAAATAAGTTTACACACGTGGTTCAACAGTTGGACACCATATGCATTCAGCTTGTCATCCATTTTAGGCGAATTTGGAGAGGTTTGGTAGGCTTAGAATATCATGCGTGTACTGTTTGTCAAATTTGTTAGACAAAAACGACCTTGTGATAGTTGCTCTGTCCGTTCGACCAACAGATTTTAAAAGTGAAATGCAGCTCTGACGTCATCACGCAACGTTGCTTCTTAGGAGGTTAATCACACAGTGCCTATTGATTTTTCACTATCTGTCGATTGACTCACATACAATATTGGCAAAGGCATTTGTACTACGTATGTTTCTGGATTGTTGACGCGACTACTGAAATCCCGTAAAATGGTACCAAATGTGACTACACCGATGAGGGATCCAGCATTCCGAAGAAAATTCTACTGAAGAAAAAGTCATGGTCCGTCTCGCAAAATAAATCAATCTGTTCTAAGTGTCGAAATAGCATCGACTTAGCAGGATGTAATCAATTCGAGACAAACAAGGATGCAGCCATTCTGGTTAAATCTAATACCCCGCATTAGAAGTAAACCTGCTGCAAGTATTGACGTGATGTGCTACTCATTAGGTTGCTGAAAATTCTTCGAGACCCCATGACCAGTTTCATCCGTCTTGGGGCCCCTCGGGTGGGCACGGTCCTCGAGTTTCCGTCAAACATATGTTCAAATTGAACCCAATTTCACGGATTTAGCGAACCACACTCATTTGGTTTTGCTGGAGACTCATCTGGAGCACACCTGAATCCCTTATTTTTGATGTTCTTAGGCAGTGTATCGCGATATCTCAAATGTCGCACTAAGTGGAAATAAGGTGGCCTGGTGCAACACACTCACTTGTTTAAAAACGTCGTAAACGAGAGATTTGTAGTGGACAAGGACCAATGTATGCGTGTTCGATAGAATATACAACCAAAATACCAGCTTAGAAATAACAAACGGCAATAAGAAATGGACAAGTGAACGGAACGGACTCACTAAATTGGAGGTCCAATAATTCCACTACACGAAGTGTTGTTTTCCATTTTCGATTTAATGTAATTATTGGTACAATAAAACAAGATGTCGTGATACGTGTACAGTGTTTACAAACTGCAATTCAAGTTTATATGAAGAGAGTAGAAAATGGGGAAAATGTAACATTGATTTGCAAAAACACCACATATTCAGCTGGGTTCCATGTGGCGCTCTCGCATAAGCAACCTGGTTTGCAAATGAGTGTATGTCGCTAAAACCGTCGCAGTCCTAGGTGCTACGTTTTGTTTCCCATTATCCACGCATACCTGCTTAGTTGTCTTGCTCACAGTCCCACCACTCTCGTTTGAACGGTCGTCCTCCCCTTCTGGCGTAATTATTCTGGTGAGTCCACACCAAAGGGAAGCACTAGACTCGAGTTTTGCTCTCAGTGGCTGTGCCGGGATTCGAACCCCGGACATGTGACATGCGAGGCGAGTGTGTAACCACTACTCCACCAACGCACGTTCGACGCATCTGAATTTTCGCGTCTGAGCAGGCGAACATGTTCACACTTGAGCGATGTAATTGGTGTGCCCGACTCATCGAATGACGACCCAGTCAATCAGTCGTCACAACTGGATAATTTCATTCGTCCAATGGCATGCTGATTTTACGCTTCGTATTCAAGGTGTTTATAACAGTCAGTGTTACCCGGTCTAAGCAACTTCGTTCATGGCTGTCCATGTATGCTCAGTGTTGCGGAATTTTCCGTTGAATCGCTAAGTGGTCACGTGTTTATCTAGTCAGCACAATCCTCCTTAGCAACATGAGCATTGGCCTCAAAAAAATGAAAATTTAGAGAATGCGGTTAACTATCGACGTCCCGCGTTCTATCAACGCTCGAAAGACGAGTTTACTTGCAGTTTACCTGTAGCCACTTTACGCTGGCTAACACGCATTTTTCCGTCTAAACGACTTGCAGCTGGCGAGTCTCTCCTTGGTGAATTTCAGTAGTGACGGTTTTCCATTCTGGCTTAATCAGAAATGGGTGTTCCTTGCTTTGGCCAACAATATACTTTGTTTTTATCTACAACTGCTTGTTACGAAACAAGTGTGTGCTAACCCTGGCACGGATACAATCATCGGGCAAAGCATGGTTTTTCCAAAAGGAGACTGGTGGTAAACACAAAGCAAAGGCGAGCGAGAAATCCTTTTGCAAGTCAAGTCAATAATTTAGACGCTAAGCGTATTCCACTAATATATTGGGGGATTCGAACCCGCTTTCTTCCAATTAATAGCAAAACACCGTCGCACTGACTGCAGAAAATTCTATCCCACACGGAAGCAACTGACATGAATTAAGTGACCAGAGGCTTACTTGCATCAAATTCGATCAACTTGTAAGTTTATTCAATTTCCGCTATTACCCCTCACAGAATGGCGCAGTTCTCAGCGAATTAGCTTAATTTTATCGACTGGTTTCGTTCTATTGATTCATGTAAGGCGAGCAGCCATCATTTTGTCATAAGGGTAGAACAATCCAAAAGTGCGCATGTTTTTTCTCTCACATTTGTGCTGAAAACTTAAATTCAACTCCAGAATCGTCCGTGCTACCCGCCGATAAATCACTGCACTTTATGGATTCGAGCAGTTGGGGTAGGATTCGCAGAACACAGAGCAGAAAAAAGGAACGTAGTCGCCGTAAAGGGCTCGAGTACCACGCACAGAAATAAAACGTAAAGCAAACTCTGGCCAAAGTTTGAAGTCAATTTTTCCTCGATTGTATATTTGACCTGCAGAACGGGAAGGACATCGATATTTTCAAATATTGACCGGCATAACAGCGATGATCGATTATTCAGGCTGAATCGATATGGGGTTGTGACTGATTTAAGCCGTCCGTTAGTCATACAGATATAGCTTCAGACGGATTAGGACAGGTCATACATTCATAAAAATTGATTTCATATCAATAATTGGTTCATTAACCTCACCCTTCAATCCATCTCTGATTTGATGGCTTCAGTTTTGATGTACAGTGAGTAAATATCTTTCTTTTTGACTTGAAAACAAAACTCGCAGCCTCAACTTTTGGTCTGGAAGAATTATTAGCTGAAAATAATGCAGTTTAGGAAATCTTAACACGTCAAATGAGGTGTTTGAAGACATGCGGGTTCTGAGGTTTCCGTATCTGTTTATGATATAAACAATCCTGTAATATTGAATAGCTGGTAGTAGAGACTAGCAAACTTTAGTTCATATTGTTGCCAGTCATCTAAATTGGAAAAAATGTGATCAACAAAATGATTCTCAAGAACCAAAAACGTAGTCTTGTTTCGCAAAGCGTTGCATCGTTACGTCTTTGTCAACGGCGTAACAGGTTGCTCTATCGATGTTCCCCAAAACCAAAGCAGATACTTGATCATTTCACCTGCACTAATGAGTTCTACTTGAAAGAGATTCCATGGGTTGTTCCATACCATAAGAAACTACAATAATTTTTTTGTACACGGTATGTTTAGTTTTTTGTGTCTTGAATTCCATAATCGTCGAACGAAGAAAGCCATTCGCTGCGAAGTCGTTTATTAACAAACACAAACTTAGCAGTTACAATTCATTAGACAGGAAAGTAAACATCACAAATGCGCATGTTCTTCAACAACTGAACATTCCAACGCGTCCTTTTGAAATCTTCCGGATAATCAGTAACCATTACAAAAGAGTAAACGAACGCTGCAAAGCAGTTTTACGATTATCGTAATAAACTTCACCTTCTGTCAGATGCAGAGAGGGGTTCTGCCACTAATCATAGACTACTTGGACGGCTCATCAGTAGTGTCCATCGTTGCATTTCAGTGAGCCCTGTTTCCGTATCGCAAGTTTCCCAAATAATTCTGCTGAACAAAACACGCGCCTTTACATTAGAATCAGGTTCAAGGTATTATTTAGCTGTGAAATGAAAGCGACAAATGTGCCAGAGGTTCGCCAGAGGTTCAGGGCTACTGGCTTGTTCCGTAGGGGAACACAGTTATCTGGTATTCTTGTGATCAGTTTGATTTTGACAACCTCAAGCAATGTTTGCGATTGATCATACTCTGTCGTTCAACCCCTAACTGAAATACCTTCCAGTCATGAAGAAGACGGATTTGGTGTAAGTAAAACTGGTTTGATGGACATGCATTTTGTGTTTTTTAATGCCTACTTTATTTATTTTTTATTTGCCTACTTTTCCGCTCGAATTTAAGAAGTTTTCCGCCAGACTTTAAAGTTTTATTAACGGCTTGTTTTTCAAGAGCATCCAAATAGGAAGAGATCCGAATCCACGGTATAATGTTTGTCGTGAAAGAGGCTGAAACGATGGGTTGCTCGAAACAAAAAAGAAAGGATCAAATCTACATAAACGGACGCATATCCATATGATAATGACGGCGAGGCCTCGTAGTTATGCAAAGGCTTTATCAGGAAAGTCAGATTCCTGAAAGCAATCCAGAACTCTCGGAACTTGCTGAGATCCTAAATCTCTACCAAACTTTCAATAGAAAAGCCGGTAAGCATCCAGGCCATCTAATCATTCAATCAATTCAGCAACAGCCCGGATCAATAAAAGTGAAATTCAAATCGCGTAAGATTCCTTATAAGTGTTGCCCTCGTACGCACTTGCTTGTTCGCAATGGAGCTGTTGTTTTCCTTATCGGTGAGCCTTTTTCCGGCACCAGAAGCTGCAACAGCTGTCAGATATAACAGACTTGATCTAGAATTCAGCAGTTTACCCATTTGTAAATTTGGTCCCGAAAATCACGTGAGGAATGAACCCATAATGTATTGTTTCGTCACTCAGCTCCCACTAAGTTGAACTGGACGACACTTTGGTGGTCAGAAGGTGGCAGATTCACTTAAAACGGTAGTTTTTACTCACGCAACTAACCAGATGGGTTAAAAAATTAAAAGGGGGAAGGTGTTTGATATTTCCCATGATGCCACGTTTTTGGCGACCGGGTTGCCTGTAAACCTTATGATTGAACGTGTAAGTGGCTGCAGTTTGTCAGCTCTTCTCCAAGGAATGCACCAAGTCTGATTTAACGTGGCAGATGTCCGTGCATTTTTGAACTTACTGCGTCAGCATAGTATGTAGAATCCTAATTTGTGTGACACCACAAGTGTGTCACTTCAATATCGTTCCGAATTTCAAATCCTAATGACGTGAATGGCAGTTCCTGTGGGAACCAAAGTATTACATCATTCCTGTTGGGCCATTGGACAAACTCGCGACTCCTGCTTAAACTTTGGCCCTGGGCTCGTTGTGAAATGCTGAACATGTTCTGTCGTAAACAGGGATACGTGAAAGTATATCGATCCTGTGCGATTTCTGCTGGCTTTTACCACCACACCCATACCCTTCATCCGCCCGTTGATCAGTTGCGTAGTTTTTGTCTCACGTGATGCATCTTTTCTTTGTTCTTTGACCTGACATAACATAACGCAATTTATTTATATTGTTTATATTCTTATGTTGTCATGCAGCCTGGGACAACCGTTAAATCGCAATTTACGTGTACTTATCTCCATCGATTGTCCCTTTTTCCCTCTAGGAAGATGACGAAGATATGGTATCAGTGTTTTAACTCTTGTAAATAATAAAAATGAATTCACTTGGCGTTCTTCTCTTTTCGTTTTACGGAAGGAAAACAGAGGAGGGACATAAAGAAAACTACTCACAAGGTTGCTGAAAAACTCTTTGACAGTCCACGACCGGTTTTGCCCTTCTTGGGGCTCATCAGGTAGATGCAGTCCCCGACACTCCATCAACCTTATGTTCTACTTGCACCTTATTTGGACTGCTTCTGAGAAGTGCACTTATGGGCTCTCGAAGAGTGCTCAGCAACCTTGTGAATACTTTCCTTCATGAAAATACACCGCGATATCTCGAATATCGTGCCAACTGAAACACGAGGTGGCTCGTGTGCAGTACATTCAGTTGTAGAGTATTATAAACGAGGGATTCAATTGAGTCTGTCGTGATCTACAAATGAGTGTATTTCTCGAAAATGAGGGGCATGTTTGTGGTCGGAATATTGTGGCATTTCGTGCGTTAGTCTCGCTAGTCTTTGAAAATATAAACTCTGTCGTTATCGATCAAGGCTTTTGTGGCAATTATGATAATCAAGCCGGGAGAACAAAACTTGGATCCTCAAAGGCCGCAGAACTGTTTCCTCCAGCAGAGATGCTCAAATTACCTGTTCCCTGTACTGGACGAGTGATGTCCCCAACCGGAAAGGGAACTACGCGTTGCGTTTAGACTTCCTTGTCATATTCCGAGAAGATACATCAATACTTCCGAGTCGGCTTTTTGCATTCCTCATAGTCACTTGTACTATCTGTCCTTCGTCTGGAAGGTGACAGTATTAGGCTGGGCATGCCTCCTTGGATCTCTAGTCAGGCTTGTAGAATAAATGCATGTGCGATAGGAAAAATATCTGTTTGCACAATGCTAGCTGGTTACGTCAAACGAGAATGGTCTGACTGTGCAAATATGTGGAAAATATTGTGCATGCTGACTCACAAGACACAGTGCGCACACGTTTCCGGCCAGCCACACGACTCTAAAGGAAGAACAGTCAGAACAATCTACTCTGATAATTTTACAGGTTTTCCGCGGAGGTGTCTGCACTTTTTCTCCCGCCGTTGTGCGGACAGACCTGAAACATCGAAATATGTTTTAATGTTTTATTGAACGAGGTATGGGAGTATTTTCTCTTTTAATGAGGCTACGTATTTAATGTTTTGTAAACTGGAAAACAGCCAACCTCTTTTTCAAGGTAGTCTCAGGTGGTGCTAATTGCGACGGTGTTCAAAAGTCACTTGGGTAGTCATCTACATCCACTAAGGCTTGGCTCAGTCTTTTGTCTGCAGAGCGTTTGTCTGAAAATACTGTGAAAGCGGATCAATCATTCATGAAACGTTGTTTGAAAAGTCCCGGCCTCTATCCGTTCCAGTGATTCATCAAGTTTAGGGAACAATGCCTTCACGGATGTATTAAAAACATAAATTTCTCATTTAAGGCTCGTAGTTAGATTTCTTGGCGAGTGTCAAAGTCTGTCGTAGAGAAAATTGGAAAAATGGGGGGGAGGTTTTGATCTTGGAGACAGTTTATGCTAAAACGCCTATAAGCACTGAGAATTCTCGGCATTGGCAATTCACAAAAATTCAAAGTGTTTGAACCCGCGAATTCTCAGCTAATAGCTCGGCCACTTGATTGGTCAGCTACGAACACTGATCGGTAGTGTGTGTTACGATGATTATTATTGATGAAGCGGACGAAAACTGCCCGCGTTTTTGCTTCCTTGCCACAAAATAACCTTTTGCGATTATCAAGATCAGTTCACGCTTACATCACCCTCGTTTGAACAGTCAAACAATCACCTTGGCGAGCCCGTACGAAAAAGGTGGAATCGATGGGCTCGGGGTCCACTCTCACTAGAGCTCAATAGCAAAGCACATTTTTCGCCTTGCCGGAAATTGAACCTTACAAATCTGACATGCGATGTGTAGTGGTCTGTCTACCCAATAAGCTACTGTACCAGCATTGTGTGGCAGTGAAATAAAAATAACAACGTTGGTTCGAGTATACAATGATAAAGAGGTCATATGAAGCAGACTCGCTAAGAATTGTTCCCTTTAAAATAGTCTTCTTCTGAACAGTTCCCACATATAAGAGATTCCGAAGATAGTCTGAAATGTTTTGATACCAGAGTTGGCACATGAGACTCGTGAATAACCGCTGTAGGCGCGAGCGAAATCAGAAGAGCGAGTAGAAGCACAAGACCACGTTTGTATTGCGTGAAAATGTACAAGTGCGCGTGTTGCGCATTCAAACAAAAAAACGGTTAGGCAATTGAAAAAATGCGTAATGTAATAA
>NW_008751796.1:999543-1013871 GCF_000715545.1 Opisthorchis viverrini
GGTACAAAACACCAAAGATGCAAGCTTGTTTGCCACTAGTCCACCGGCGCAAGCTGTTTCACATCTGAAAAAACTAGCGTTTTCGTGCTTGAGCGATTTGCTTTGTTGGTCCGACGGCTCAAACGACCTCCCACCAACTGTCCTGATTGTGTCTGAACGGTCCGTCTGCTCATGGTCCCACAGGACGTGAACTCTCCGAATCCCGCAACCACCTTCAACTATTTAGATTGATGCCAAAAATTCACGCCCGAAAATGTATTATAATGTGCGTATCTTAGTAAAATCGTCTTTACAATGCTTGCGTTATTGCATTTTTGCATCGCGTTGTTGCATACGCTCTCAAAACCCCAATTAGTCCGTCGATTATTAAAAGCCTACGGTGTCTTGGTTTCCACAATAGCAGTTAAGGTTGAACAATGAGCACTCAAATGTACACACGCGTTTGAAGTTTGAAATTTGAACATTCAGTTGCGTATCAGGTAAGCTAGGCCTCTCAGCAATCGCACAATGGAATGGAATTTTGGAAGACTATTACGTGTCCCTGATGGACTAAAGCGATCGGGTAGTTGAGTTCAGGGTACCAGTTAACATTTTTGAGCCGTATTTAGGCATCCCAGGGTCTCAGCGACGCTGGGGATTTATTCCACCAGAGTTTCGCGCCAGGCATATGATTGCTCCAGTGGATAATGAAATTTGGTAAGCTGCAAAAATATAAACGTAGACCAGAATGGTTTTTGGTTCGAGCACATATGCCACCAAACACAACATTTTAGCGCGAAAAGTTTTATTCCACTCGTAAAGGTTTTGCAGCTAAGAACATTGTGCGACTAATGGGCTCCGGTAAGCTAGTCTATTCACTCCGGTAAGTCCTACTTTTTTCAGGGTACTATGTGATTTAAGTGGACCAACAATGAAAACCGATCTGGCCACCTTCACTGAAACCTATGCCAAGTGACTGCAGATTCAACGGAAATCAGGCGAGAGCAAATAGCGCTACCAAGGGTGGTGGATTGGAAGACTTGACCTGTAAAATCGGTTTGCACAGTATTAGAAAGTATACATCCCTAGAATCACTTTCGTAGGTTATTGACTTCAGTCAGATACTCAGGGTCCGTACATGGAATAAAGAAAATGAACGGGGCCTTGCCACTTTTGATGGCTATTCTCAACTGCGTTTGATCAGTTGAAAACCAGGGTGGCTCAAGAGAAACTTTAAAAATTTGGTCATTGCTGCGCACAAAAACCGTTTCGCCCTTGACTCACCGTCACGCAGTTGTCAGCTCGCAGTCCTTAAAAGAGCCTCTTTGACAGACTGGAACTTTTGAGGCTGCCGCGCACACGAGGACAACTGGAACCCACGCTCACTTAAGCGAAAATTATCACGCATCGAGATGGACCTTAGAGTTTGCCCAACTTTAGCATACCAACTGTACCAGCTCCCATGGTGTGGAACTTGAACTAGACAGGTAGCAGGAAGAGCGCAAAATCTTGTTTACTGAATTTCGCAGAACTGAACGAATATTATTCTATGCACACATCGAATTTTTCTCATTACAACAGGCGGCTGGTCCAGAAGATCAGAGTTGATAACAACTCACGGATATGAAATACCTTCAATCCGTCGTGTTTGTGGAGTGGATTACTAGCCCGATGCAGTCACCCACCATGTTTTTTAGGATGTTTGTTCAGGCAATAAAAGACCCGGTTTGTCAACTCTTTCCATAAGGGGTCCTTTTTACGGACTCACGGGTTGATACACAAGTTTGAGGCTTATGCTTAAGTTTCCCGGGTGGGTTTAGTTCTTGTCGTTCACCGAAAAGATATGAGCGAAAAAATTCTCGGCGCGGGTTAGTACGTTTGCTAGCGCAATGACTCGCACAGAAGGCGTCCAACAGTGCTTTGAACTGGGTATTAGGTGTAAACTGGATAATCGTAGGAGAAAGAGTATTCCACGCAGCAGCTACCTGGAAATAGGGAAATTTTACCTGGAGAAATGTGCGCTCTAAGCTTGAAAACCTACTTCCCGCTGTGTTCGCTGGATCAACGGTGAAAAAACTTTGAACAAACCTTGTTCACACAGGGCATAACTAAGAATTAAGTCTCCTCGGAGGCGACGGCACTCTAGGAGAAATAGGCCAAGCATCGTGAGACGCGTTCCATAGTCGATGAATTTAAGTCCCGTAAACATTTTCGTAGCAGCTCACTGAACACGCTCAATGAGGGTTACGTTCTTCTTGCTTCGTGAGCGGACAATTTGCTGGTGCATTTATGAAGCTAGCTGTCCATTGTAGGCACCACTGCGCTTTTGAAAATCCGTGCGAGTGATTCGGAGGCCGCTTTATTGTGGTGTAGCGAGAAGAACATGTATGGAGACAGTGTAGTGGTCCGGCTACCCAAAAGGTTACATTACCAGGAGTGTGTGGCAGAGAAATAAAAATAATTACGCTGGGTTGGGTTTACAAAAATAAAGAGTCCTGATGGAACAGACTCACTAACAGTTGTTCTCTTTAAAATAGTTCGTCGTTGGCGCAGGTCAGCGAATATTCAATAATCCAATTATGTTGGTCTTCTTCTGAACAGTTCCCACATAGAGTAGATTCCGAAGATGTATGAAATGTTTTGATACCAGAGTCAGTACATGAGACTCGCTGCAAGCGCGAGAGAAGTCAGAAGAGAGGGTCGAAGCGCGTGACCAAGCTTGTATTCTGTCAAATTGTACAAGTGCACGTTTTTGTAGTTTTTTTGTATTCAAACAAAAAACGATTATGCAATTGATGAAATAAAGGTACGAAACGCCCCAACATTCAGCCACCCAAATACTTTTTGACATCTATCCCGGTGATGTCTACCGATTCTCTCATCATGCATGTCAAAGGCGTTCTGTGAGTCCTCCCCAAATGACATACGGACGCAACTTCCATCATTCAGAGGAAGGAGCTGGTCCAAAGACTACTGCTTTGCGGCGCCTACTTTCATTTGCAGGAAACTGGCATTCAAAGTGCATGATTTCAAATCGTCTGCAAAAGGTTGACATGGATTGAAAGAACGTATGGAAGGTCGTTGATATAGATCAGAAACAGCAGTGGTTCCAAAACAGTGCTTTAAAGAACTCCGATGTAAACCAGTGCCGATGAAGAGTAAGTCAAGCCTACTTTCTGTCTAACAGGAACACCTTAACCCAGCATACAACTCCCCATTGTACCCCGTTTGTGGAGCAGCTGAAAGTGTGGGACTCGATCGAATGCTTTTAAGAAACCGAAAAATGTGGCATCTGATATGTGTCACTTGTCTTTAGCTTTGCTCTCCATAAATATGAGCATGTTTGTCACGCAAGAACACCGTTGAACTGAGTACACCAAGTTGTTCGTTCCATCACAGTGTGCAATGCATTAGTGAGGCTTATAGGTCTGCGGCTGCCGGGCGATTGCCGGTCATCAGTTTTGGCGTAAAAATCACTCTCTTCCGAACGAAGAGAAGGTAGCTTTCTTTGAGTGACTGACGAAACATCAAGTGGAAGTGCTTTGCCAATGTGAACGGCGTTTTCTTCAGAATCTCTGGATGGAGCTCATTTGGCATTAATATGCAGAATGGGTTCGTCTCGTCCAGTAGTTCACAAATGTTCTCCTTCGTGATGAGCGCGTTGGCTAGAGGTCTTTTGTAGCTATGCTTTGACAAGATTGGGTGTGACGATTTCGCTGGAACAATATACAGTTCTGCAGCGTGTAGACTGTGCCTACTGTAGAATCATATACCGCTACCATGTAACTGGTTGGTTACCGATTCGTTTCCCTCAAGGGGAACGCAGGTGTTCGCCAGCACACCTGCTTTTCTGTGCGGAGTATAGTATAAAAGCTTGCTCTCCTATGCTCCTTTGGCGTATTGACCATTTACAGCTGTTCCAAAATTTCTATATATTATGTCCTGCGCAAACTATAGTCAAATTTTGAAATTTCGGGATGAGAATTTTGTCAGTCTAGTGGACTTTCCAACCAATACCTCTGCCACTGAATATAGTCACAATTTTGACTGCTCAAGAACAATACGCATTCCCAAGTGTCTGCATGACGAGAGCTTTCAATCCACTTTTGAGGATCAGGATTTCTGGTCCAGTAGGGGCTGGAATCACCGATAAGCACACTGTGGTCACTTTGTCCCAGTTGCGTGGTAATTAACACATGATCACGAAGCGTCTTCCGTTGATGATGGCCAAATCCAGGAGGGATGGAAATTGGCCTGCGCGGTATCTGGTGGGTGCGACGTCATGTTGAGCACAAACGCTTTGGTGAACCACTTTGGTCTGCGCCGCTGCAAAATGTCTACTAGACCGATGCGCTTGAGCTCGACCGGGTAAGCCTTGGGAGTGTTAAGATCACCTACCAGCAAGAGATGTTTGAATTAGTATCCGGCTTGTGTTGTCACCAACTCACCCTTCCAGGTTGTAAAATCCGGGCGGTTATGGAACTCACAAGACGATTGCGGCTATTAGATTATACGCAGTTCGTAGCCAGTATTCAATAGGAGCAGACATACGTGCGCAGCAGATGATGCATTGAATACTGACAGGAAATCAGAAAGGCAGCAATAGGGAGGGGCGGAAACTAGCCACTGACGCAACACGGATTTCTAGAAGCAACAAGTAAGCACCAAACGATGTACAGTCTGACAGTGTGAGTTGGCCGTATAGATAAATAATGGCACAGAAATTCAGTACGTTTCGGATGCGAGGGACTGTCTTTCGGTCGGCGGTGCGACGCGGCAGCTCATGTCACGTGGCAAGTCAGATTGCGCGGTTTCGTCCGGTTAAAACAAATCTCACCAAAGGCTATCTGGCAGAGGCGGTATATGGGTAATACAAAATAATAGATCGTTCTGCTCGTCAGGTCGGTGTAGTGGATGGCGCATTCATCTGCTGTCCGGAGACTCAGTGTTCGATACCCGGTCGGTCCGCCTTTTCGTCGGAGTGGACGTCCAGAAACAGATTCAATCGAGACGAACTTGCAAACGATGACAGACGGGCAACAAAATATTGATATCAGTTACTGAGAGATAAGCAGGCCTTAAACAGGAACGAAACAGGGGGAAACGAGCAACAAGTAGACGAAACGGTGCCATAATAAACAGGTACAAGTTAAGTTACTCATGAGTAGTTAGAAAACAAGGACAGTTACCGCTGGTCACCGATGCTTCGCAGGGGAATCAACACAGATCACTCCCACAATCTAATTTACTCTGGCTGCGATGCCAGTGAGTCTCCACAGTTTCCTCGCAAACCATGATTCTGATATTCCTATTACCATTTATTCACAATGCCAATCCCTCTACTTCATTCCCACTTGCACTTTTTGTGACTTTAGACATAATCCTAACGGTCCAAGTCAACAAGGCCTCAGCGGTGACGAAAAGTTTTAGTTATGGTTAACCGACTGGGTTACGTCGACTCAACTGTTCTCCCGGTCCGCTATTCCGGTTTCCCACTTTCCTCAATTTGCAGTTTTCTTCTCATGTGTAAGGCAGGATTTTTCTTGTTTAGCCCCCCTCGTTTTGTTTTTGCCCACTCTCCTCAAATATTAACTTATACACCGGAAATCGCCCATTGTTAATGACGATGCATCATTTCCATGCAATCCCCTGTACTCACAAATCCCGCCAGTCATGCTATTATTTTGACTGTAACATTATGATCATGCCTAACAGTGTGTCACCGACCAGTTGGGGATGAACATTATTATCATCAATTTCGGCAATCGGGCTGTCGGTAGAAACAAAACCAATTTTCCGTAATGCTGTGCCGCCAAGGTGCCGGACTTCGAAATTGGTATTTTCACTATCCACAAACATTTGGCATTGGTGACCTGGTGCTCGACGCAAACAACAGCCATAGGCAGTCCTCTTCGAGACTGCTTTCTGGGAAATGAACGATGAAAAGTTCACACATGGTTCCTGCCAAGTGCAGTTTTTCGGACGTGATTCAATGTGTTTACACTTAGTTTAGTCAGCAATGATCATCTGTCGGTTGAAATTTGTTGCGAACAGCGGGATTTTATTGGAGGGCAAATGGAGTCCGTGGCTTTCACAGAAGGTTGGCGAAGCTCGTGGCCAGTTTCGGTTGTGCGGAAACCAAAGCCATTGAAACCGAAAAGGGAGAGCGCACCCAAACCCTCGAGCGGGCCTTTTTGTCTTCAACATGGCTGTTACATGCCGCCCGCGGATCAAAGTGTCAAAGGAAACCAGCGATCAGAATAACAATCAGAACCTTAGGGACTCACTGAACCTGAGGCCAAATTTTCGCGGAATCCCAGAATGCGCCTGAGAAGGTCATTGGCATTGTTCGGATTAGATGCGCGATGGCTTGTGGATCTGCTGCCCTTGGTTAGATGAGCCACGCTGACGCTGCTTTCAGTATTCATCAGTTTTATACACCCAAAAATTTCATCATTTATTCAAAACAAGTTGTTAAAGTGGCAGTGAGCGTCGTGCATACGCGCTAGGTTTCTCCGTGCTGCATGAAACCAGAGATAGGAAGGGTGGGTCACCAAGCGCGCACAAATGGCCGGACCGATTGGAAATGGGTTGCATCGGCTGAAGCTACGGAAACAAGACGAGCGTCGAGCACCTTTAGTTGGCCGGTCGCCACGCAGATGTCTGAGGTCAATGACCGCAAGTTATAATGTTTTAACGTAGATCAGCGGTCTGCGTCCAAACTGATTCGATTAAATAAGCATTCAAAGGCGAAGCTGGTCCAGTAAATAGGGATTTTATGTCGGTAAGGAATGCTGCTCAGTATTCGCCAAATGGAGTCTATTTCTTGTGATCGATTTCTTGTGAACAGGATATTGCGATTTGCGGTAAAACGTGAAAAATCCCACAATGAGCGAAACTGTAAGGGCAAACATTTTACCGGTGGACGAAAAATACGTCGGATTCACACATCCGTAACAGAGTTTAGCCTTTTATCTACTGATCGATCAGACGGAAGTAAAATCATTGTTGGACCACGTGAGTAGCCTCTTCGGGTAACGCTTGCTACAGGAACAATTATTATGTCCGCAAACTCGTACTAAATAGCATGACCGTGAGGCCGCAGATGACATTTGACATTTGGCAAGTCGATATTTGGATGTATCGTCTGGAATCCGCGTAGAAATATTGAGTTAAAGGACGCCTAATCAATAAGCCTTGTGTAACGTATATCGATCATAGCGGACAACTGAACGAACCAACTGGACGAACTTCGCTGACGCACATGACCAACATGTAGCTGGGGGCCCACAATGCCTGATCAACGTGCCACATGATACCCACATGAATCAACAGGCCGACGCGTGCACATCCCAGTTCGGAGCCTAAATTGGACGGTATTAATACATAATTTTGTTGGGCTTTTTGACTAGCACAAATGTTTTGTCCGGAGGTGCGATGACTCCTCGGTGTGCGGTGTTCATTGAGATATTAAAGTTCTGAAATAAGAGAAAGATATAAGATAGGTTGTCAAAATATTACTGTGAAGTTGGCGGATGACAAAGTGGGAGTAATACATATCCCACAAAGAGGGCACTTCAACGGTGACAAATTCGTAGTGACTTGTTCTCGCAACGCCATCTTCAACGGATGATTAACATTGCGTGATTTCTTGTAGCTTGGTCCCTAATGACTAATAACCCTCAAGAAATGCGAAAATTACATAAAATTCATATGGTCATTAACAGATGGGCAGCCTTAAGATGGCGGGCTTTGCATAATTCACACGAAATCATTGTTGCCCCTTTCCTGTAGCTGTTGTTGCACGGCGTCACCCCTGTCATGAAGATATTATCTCACTGCTGTCAGTTAGCTTCCCCTTGGAGAAGAACATACAGGCACAAACGGACCGCCTGGAGACATCGTGCTGAGAATCGGTGCTTCTGTCACAGTCAACATCATGGGGTGCACCCTTGGTGGGTCGGTTAGCAGGCGAACCTTTGCGTTTTCCTGATAGGCCGGAGGCTTCGCATCAAAAGTACATTATGCCGCTCAGTATTCGCCAAATGGAGTCTATTTCTTGTGATCGATTTCTTGTGAACAGGATATTGCGATTTGCGGTAAAACGTGAAAAATCCCACAATGAGCGAAACTGTAAGGGCAAACATTTTACCGGTGGACGAAAAATACGTCGGATTCACACATCCGTAACAGAGTTTAGCCTTTTATCTACTGATCGATCAGACGGAAGTAAAATCATTGTTGGACCACGTGAGTAGCCTCTTCGGGTAACGCTTGCTACAGGAACAATTATTATGTCCGCAAACTCGTACTAAATAGCATGACCGTGAGGCCGCAGATGACATTTGACATTTGGCAAGTCGATATTTGGATGTATCGTCTGGAATCCGCGTAGAAATATTGAGTTAAAGGACGCCTAATCAATAAGCCTTGTGTAACGTATATCGATCATAGCGGACAACTGAACGAACTTAACTGACGCACATGACCAACATGCAGCTGGGGGCCCACAATGCCTGATCAACGTGCCACATGATACCCACATGAATCAACAGGCCGACGCGTGCACATCCCAGTTCGGAGCCTAAATTGGACGGTATTAATACATAATTTTGTTGGGCTTTTTGACTAGCACAAATGTTTTGTCCGGAGGTGCGATGACTCCTCGGTGTGCGGTGTTCATTGAGATATTAAAGTTCTGAAATAAGAGAAAGATATAAGATAGGTTGTCAAAATATTACTGTGAAGTTGGCGGATGACAAAGTGGGAGTAATACATATCCCACAAAGAGGGCACTTCAACGGTGACAAATTCGTAGTGACTTGTTCTCGCAACGCCATCTTCAACGGATGATTAACATTGCGTGATTTCTTGTAGCTTGGTCCCTAATGACTAATAACCCTCAAGAAATGCGAAAATTACATAAAATTCATATGGTCATTAACAGATGGGCAGCCTTAAGATGGCGGGCTTTGCATAATTCACACGAAATCATTGTTGCCCCTTTCCTGTAGCTGTTGTTGCACGGCGTCACCCCTGTCATGAAGATATTATCTCACTGCTGTCAGTTAGCTTCCCCTTGGAGAAGAACATACAGGCACAAACGGACCGCCTGGAGACATCGTGCTGAGAATCGGTGCTTCTGTCACAGTCAACATCATGGGGTGCACCCTTGGTGGGTCGGTTAGCAGGCGAACCTTTGCGTTTTCCTGATAGGCCGGAGGCTTCGCATCAAAAGTACATTATTATTCTGCCAACTTACCTGTGAGACAAGCCCGAAGAGCATCTTTGAACAGCGGACGAAATTCACCATCACAACAGTCGATTTGATACGATACGCGATCCTTTGCACACCAGCGGTCACTAGTACCATTTGGCTGATCACAGAGCACTCAAAAGCCCAAGTGCGTGCCCTTAGATCGCAATTCTCCTGTGAGACAAGCTCGAAGAGCATCTTTGAACAGCGGGCGAAATTCAACAGCACAACAGTCGATTTGATACGATACGCGACCCTTTGCACACCAGCCGTCACTACTACCATTTGGCTGATCACAGAGCACTCAAAAGCCCAAGTGCGTGCCCTTAAATCGCCAGCTGGGTTGAGGTGTGCAATTCTCGACCTATAGCGTTAAATCGCCAGATACAAACATTGAGCAATGAGGCAGCAGTGTCTCCCGCAAACAATACACTGCTTTATGATGACTATGACCCCCGGATTCCAGCCTCTGAATTCTACCCACCATTTTGTTTAATTTTTACGGAGACCACCGAAAGCTTACTCTGGCGGCTTCGGAACAAGTGTAGGGGATATGACGTGCTCCAGTAGGTTGTAATGCGACAACCGCCGTTGATGTGCGGACAAGAAACTTAAAAAACATCCAAGGAAAATGCTTCTTTCTGCTTGTAAACTACTGGTCTGCAAGTACAGAGCACAAATGTGTGCAGGAGAGCCGCATCGCCGGGTGGGAACGGCATGTGCATTTCTACCACAGGTGTCGACCGTCAGGCACCATCTGGACTCCAGAAACGAAAGGGCCATACATGGATCAGGGCGAACCTAACGGGCAATTTATCCAGAACTTTTTACACTATGGAGCTACACAATTTGTAGCTACCCGGTCACCCACATACTTGACTGTTCAGCTTGCATTGGCTCACTAGATCACGGGACTTGTTTTCTTCATACTCCCAAACCAAGTTACAGGGGGTGATTCATCGGACGTCGATTGTCTGTACCGTCTAGTGAGCTTAGCAGCAATTCATATGCTGATTCCCACTTACGCTCAAACGGACCTATGTACAGGAAAACCGAACAAAGTTAGCATACACAGACTCGTGCGCGCAGGGAGCAGGAAGTCAACCACTCTCAATAAGCCCACACAACCACGGAACACGTGTAGTAGCCATACTACTGAGAAAACATGTTCTCGCCGTCCGGACTTTCACCAAAGAGCTCTCTCACTGACGATAAGTTCCTCTTTTGACTTGCTTCCATTTCGCATTACATTTATTTCTATACGTGTTGCAATCTACCACTGTAAACCATAGTAAAAACTTTTATTAGTGTATACACTCTCTAAATTGTATTATGGCCATCAACAACAGCGCACTAATAAATTTCACCCTAGAGTGGCGCTTGGCCTTCGATTAAATTTGCCACCTGTGCAATATGCTGGGGAACAGATGAAAGTCTTTTGTGTCTTATCGTCCCATGATGGGCATGCTGGGATTCAACAATAACACTAATAGGTCTACTTCCAAACTCGTATGGAATATGCCGATTGAAACATGATAGGGTTGTATAGCGGTTATAAGGAGGTGATACGAGAGTGGCGTAAGATAATTGGTGACAAGCGTGGTGAGCAATAGGGCCCAAGTGGTCGTTAAAGAGAATAACCGTCCCAGACATGCACGACAAAGCAGATTTACACACAAAAATAACCTATGTCGTTCACACGTTTAGGTTGGGCAACTACTCAGAATGCCGCAAGTCGGCTTATCACTTCAGGTTTCAACAGCTTATCGAGCGTTCAAAATCTGCGATGACCGTAAAAGAAACGAGGGCGACGTGGACCTGCCCTTAGGTTCATCTAGCTCGTCTATCGTAAAATCGCTCCCATAGTCGGGTTCTCCCGCACAGTTAATGAGCCATGCCAGAAATCATCGAGATCGCTTAGGCGCATATTCTCGTATAAACGGCACATTTCGGCGCACATTAATGATTTATCTGTAACCCTGTTTTTTCGGCTTTCACAGCCTTGGTCTGAGCAGTCGTCAGATTCTGTGCGGTTAAAAACAGTGCATAAGTATTTTCATGCACTTTCGTCGACTGCAAGTGAGTGAGGTGGATAGACTGTTTAGTTCGGGTAAGGTTTTGGATATGAAAAACCGCGAGACGAAGTTCAGTGGCTTCATCCTTTGCAGCTTTGTTCACCAGGTCTAAAAGTAATAATTTGATGAATGCCTCACAGGGAAGGCGATAGATTTTGTGCACGAATGGCCTTGGTTGTAAAACATAACCAAACCAATAGGTAGCTTCAACCGTTTGTTTGTCTCATTTAAGGCTTTCTATCAAGGGGAACAGCAGTCAGCGACATGGCCGAGCTGAAATTTAAGCGCTTTCACACTTTGATGCCCAATAATCAGCCGACAGCCTCCGACACTCCCCTTTCTCATACTTACCCGAACGAATTTCAATTTTATCACTCTAAAATAACTTCTAGGAGATAACCTCAGTTATTTTGCGCTCACCATTTATTTTGCATTCAGTCTTAACCATGACATCGATTTATACCGATTGCTCTCTGCAGCCAACGATAGATCACAACAGATGTGGGCGAAATAGCTGCCCGTCGAAAGTCAAACGCAGTGTGCATTGCCGCACCTGCAAGACCTGGTGTCACTTTAAATGTACTGAAAACAATGCATAAGTATTTTCAGGCTCTTTTGTCGACTGCAAGTGAGTGAGGTAGATAGGCTGTTCAGATCGGTTCACATTTTGGATATGAAAAACCGCGGGACGAAGTTAAGTGGCCTCATCCTTTGCAGCTTTCCCACCAGTTCTAAAAGTAATAATTTGATGAACGGCTCACAGAGAAGGCGATAAATTTTGTGCACGATTGGCAATGGCTGTAAAACACACCCAAACCAGTCGGCAGCTTTAACCGTTTGTTTGTCTCATTTGAGGCTTTCTATCGAGGGGAACAGCAGTCAGCAACATGGCCGAGCTGAAATTTAAGCGCTTTCACACTTTGATGCCCAATAATCAGCCGACAGCCTCCGACACTCCCCTTTCTCATACTTACCCGAACGAATTTCAATTTTATCACTCTAAAATAACTTCTAGGAGATAACCTCAGTTATTTTGCGCTCACCATTTATTTTGCATTCAGTCTTAACCATGACATCGATTTATACCGATTGCTCTCTGCAGCCAACGATAGATCACAACAGATGTGGGCGAAATAGCTGCCCGTCGAGCGTCAAATGTGGTATGTAGTGCCACACCTGCAAGGCCTGCTGGCACGGATTTACAGGGCTACCAAATAAGCCGACTAGCTAACTCTCCTGACCCGTTTGTCTGAGACATCTGCCCCTGCGTTAGGGTGCCATGCACACCGCGGCCAAGAGGAGAGCCCCCAAAAACGGTACCAAATCCCCACTGCAGACTCAGAAAGAGCGATGTCAGCGTTCCGCTTTGATCGGGATACTCGACGCAAATTGGAGCGTCTTTCAAACGCACTAGAGCACTCAGACGCTAAGAATGCAGCCACTCGGGCGAAAGTTGACAAGGGACTTTCTTCGCTGAACGAGTACCTCGCGATATCCATACCGTTCCCTCTGGCTGCNACAACTTTCTAACGTGTCTATAAAAACCGCCACAGCGTCTCTAGTGGATAGACGCCTAAGGGCAAACAGGCTGATAATCTGTGGGTCATTCTCCGGAAAAATTACACAAGCAAGGCTGGCACAGTTGTTCCTTGGCAGTGCCCTCACTGAGCCCGATCGCCAATCGCCTCACGCAGAATGGTTATGCCAAAAGGGAAGCAAGCGGACATCAGGGCTTCTGGCCACTCTTCCCTCCCCATCTGCCGCACAAAAGATCTTGGAGCGGGCTGGCATCATCCAAAAGGCCCACCCAATGATCTGGCGTCCATCTGAGGATCGCCCTCTAGACGTGCAAAAGCTTGGTCACAGTAAATTAAGGGTGGAGTCACGAAACAGGCTTCCACTGTGGAACCAATCCACCCGACCCCAAACTCATGACCAATCCGATTGTGGTCATACCCCGTTGTGCTCCTGTAAGCAGGTCGACGAAACTAGCTGCGTCTCCGGACAGCAGTTTTCATTCGACCACCACAGACCCCTCGTCCGACAAAGACAGCGATGCCCTGGAGGAGGCAAACCTCACATACAAGCAACGTATAAGGTACGTAGAGCTATCAACGCTTATCTCCGTAACAGATGACAGAGGTGCAGCAATGACTCCCCACGAAAGACACCGCCTCTGAACCGGACTGAGTCGGATGTGCAGGGACAAGCAGTGAGGCAAATCCTCAGCTTCACTCCGTCAAAAGCGGCCTCTTAGCTGGTGGTCACAACCGTCGCCCAGAACCCCGACAGTCAAAGCCACAAACGTGACTGCAGCCAACCGGGAACTCCTTCATACATCCAGTTGGTCACGCTGTTTGCCGACGGATCGGGTGTCCACACAAACAAGAAGGAAGAGCGACTGCAGCCAAACAAGCCATTTAAAATTCGCCATTTTAGAAAACTGCTGGCTGGCTTCAAGGTGCAGTCCTTCGCAAAAACGAGCCTCATGTGAGCGCCACCAAATTCATTCTTTATTGACGCCACTACCCAGTGCTCGGGGCCTCACAGTGACACTTTTCCGGTCAAATCGCGCCAAAACACCCAAGAATCCAGGAAGGCGAAATTATGCCACTGACCGACAAGATCAAAACCGACCCGGGAATCTTGGGCAAAAGCCTCGATCCTGTGTATCAATCCGTGAATTTGTGAATCTTTGATCAACAGCAAATGTGGCCGCCAAAAGGGCGATGCCTAGAGGTCCACGCAACTGTGGACAAACTTTTCGCCGACGGGGGAAAAAGTCTGTCCATCAAGGCGAAAAAGCCCGAACAAACCGGGCTCTCGCGGGGCAAAAAAACATTGCAAGGAAAAAGTATCCTCAGAAACCACCAAGACGGGAAGCAGACGATACTGCCCCAGAGGCCCCTTCGGAGCCTTGGACTCAAACACGGCGCATAACTATTAATAATGAGGTTCGTTCCCAACTTGTGGTTGGCATACCATCCGACATGATCATGGTTTTACGGTCAGAATGGA
>NW_008751796.1:1025172-1026831 GCF_000715545.1 Opisthorchis viverrini
GTCTGCTTGGCCCACATGCTCGACCAATCAGAGTTCGATTCGGCGCGATGAGAAAAAGAAGCGTTTCTGACCAATAGCATGCGTGCTACGCGTATCGGCGCACAGCAACCCAAACACACAAGCTCTTCGTGATCTCTTTCACGTCTTTCTCTCAAATTACGCACTATCCACCTCTCGGTTTGCGCCATCCTGAAGGAGGCACGGAGAACAGCACTCGTCTCGGTAGACGGTGATTCGGCATGCTTAACACATGACCGGACCATCGTAGTCGCTGATGTTGAATTACCTGCAGCACAACCAAATATCCGTTTTCGATTCACATTGTTACTAACATGCTGACGCCATCCAAAATCAAGCACGGTTCTAAGGCATCGGTGGTCAAATACCTGAAGGCGCCTCACATCTGTCCGCAGAGGCCATGTCCCACACACACAACACAGTCCTCACTGTAGCGTGGTACACATGACCCTTATGATATAGTGAGATGCCTTCTTGACTCCATAAGTAAATCAGATAAGCAAACGTGATTCGAGCCTTTGAGATTCTTGCACTTAATTTATCAGACACTGTAAGAGCTAATACATTTACCGACGTATGTAAAATTTCCCAAAATCTCCAGCGATTCTCCTTGAATTGTAAGGGGGTCTTTGGAGATGCAAGGCGCATGCCAAAAGATGGTTTAATGGTGGTAAGCCTATTCAACAGGGCTTGTGCTTCACTTTGGTCTTCAAAGATGAGGGCGATGTCATCTCCAGATCGACAAAGCTCTCACCAGCAAAAAGACAAAACCCGGGGTCTTGAAGACTCCGGTGTACCATGACCTACGCCAACTGGCCGGTGCCAGTGGTGTGGTGCGTGAGGCTCGTGAGTGTTCACATATACTGCCGTGTCTGGGGGTGTGTCGGCCATGTGTCGCTGAGCAGCTTGTTGGCTCTGTGGCCTGTATGCGTCATCATCATCATCATCGACAGCATGATATCTCTGTGTTCAAAACCGATGTCCCGCTGCCGTACAACCATGATTTATTTTATAGCCTTATTGTGAAGAAAAGAATTAAGGTGGAGGGGGAAGGAACTTAGTGTTAGTTTACGACTATCATTCCAAGGCGCCTACAACTCCAAACACTCATTCAGGCAATCTGGATGGAAACTGACAACGAGATAACTGACATCAGTTGGCAGCCATACCTTGCATCGTCTCCAACCAGGCGCAGTGAGGATCACGCGGTCCCCATCCCGGAAGGCGAGTAGCATCGACAGCACTCGAGCGTTTCCTAAACTTTTCCATAACCCTCGACCAGGTTAAGGGTTGGCCACCCATCCGCTGCTGCAACTCCGAATGAGGCATGGAAAACAGAACTCTCTTCAGCAAACGATGGTTAGGCATACGCAACACATGTCCCAACCAACCCAGTTTCTGGTGCTGGACATATTCTTTAATGGGAGTTCCTGTAGCACAACCGAAAACTCGCTCTCTAATTGCCTCTTCTACTGAAGCTGGTCCCCGACCTAAAGCTGCCACCTTGACGTGGTGGTCGGGCTTCAGTGCTGCAATGATCCTGCGGGCTACACTGGCTGGAACTTCGTTCCACAAGGTGCAACCATGCCAGGAAGGCCAAAGGGGAGCAGCCAGACCAAGAGCAGCGAGACCCCGTACTAC
>NW_008751796.1:1028692-1036300 GCF_000715545.1 Opisthorchis viverrini
AAAATGATTTAGGCATCTGGGTCTCCTCAAACTTGTCCTTCGCACTACGCCATGAGAAATCGGCCTAAAAGGCATTCGCCGTTTTACGGATGATCCGACGTACCTTCTCCCGTATTACTCGCATGGACTTCCAAATACTCTATGGGGCCTACGTCAGACCGCTCCTGGAGTACGCCAACCAAGTTGTCTACTCAGGACGTACGAAAGACGTTACCCTCATTGAGCGTGTCCAGCGGGCCGCCACGAGAATGGTTGCCGGCCTCAAATCCGTGGACTACGAAACGCGTCTCGCGATGCTTGATCTCTTTCCCCTGGAGTACCGTCGCCTCCGAGGGGACCTAATTCTTACTTACGCCCTGTCTGAACAAAGCTTGGCAAACAGGTTTTTTACCGTTGACCGAGCAAACACCCGGCGAGGACATAGTAAGAAAATTTTCAAGCTCAGGGCACACACATTCATTAGACAAAACTTTTTTTCATTTCGTGTAGTAGCTGCGTGGAATGACCTTCCTCCGACGGTTGTACACGCTCCTTCTCGAACCCAATTTAAAGCACTATTAGACATTTATTTATGCGAATCCTCGCGCTGGTGAGCATACTGCCCCGCGCTGAGAACATAAAGAGAAGTGCTACACCCTTTTTCACTTGTGCCTTTCAGGTGAACGACAGCCACTGACCAACAAGAAAAAAACCGACCCGGGAAACTTGGGCAAAAGCCTCGATTCTGTGTATCAATCCGTGAATCACAGCGCGTTACATAGCGTGGTACACATGGCCCTTAAGATATAGTGAGATACCTTCTTGACGCCATAAGTGAATGAATAAGCAAACGTGATTCGAACCTTTGAGATTCTTGCACTGAACTCATCAGACATCCTTCCGTAAGAGCTAGTACATTTACCGACTTATGTAAAATTTTCCACAATCTCCGGTGATTCTCATTGAAGTGTAAAGGATATATTAGGATACTGCACGTTCTGAAACATCCTTTTGGTCTTTGGAGGTGCATGGTGCATGCCAAAATGTGATTTGATGGTGGTAAGTCTATTCAACAGGGCTTATGCTTTAGTTTGATCTTCAATGATGAGGGCGATGTCATCTGCGTACTCCAGACGATAAAGCTCTCACCAGCGACAAGTCAAAAATCTGGGTCTTGAAAACTCTGGTGTACCATTGCCTACACAAACTGGCCGGTGCCAATGGTGTGGTGCGTGAGGCTCGTGAGTGTGCATACCTACTGCTGTGGCTGTGGTGTGTCAGTCATGTGCCGCTGGGCAGCTCGTTGGCTCTATGGTCTGTATGCGTCATCATCATCGACAGCATGACATCTTTATTCAACACCGGCGTGCCGCTAACGTACAACCATGATTTATTTGAAAGCCTTATTGTGAAGAAAAGAATTAAAGGTGGACGGGGAAGGCTCTTAGTGCTAGCTTAACACAATCATTCCGAGGTGACTAGGTATATGGAGGGTGCGACGTCATGTTGGGTCCAAACGCTTTGTTGAATCACTTGTCTGCGCCGCTGCAAAATGTCTACTAGACCGATGCACTGGACCTCCACCCAGGAGGCCTTGGGGGCATTAAAATCACCTACTGGCAAGAGATGCGTGAAATGGTAGCTGGAGGAGAGTGACTTTTTCATAACCCTCGGCCGGGTTAATGACCACCTATCTGCTGCTGCGACTCCGAATGGGGCATGGAAAACAGCATTCTCTCCAGCAAACGATGGTTACTTATACGCAACACATGTCCCGATTGTTTGAGGAATTGGTCATTTTTCTGAGTACTTGAGGAGTAATGGTAGATGACACCGAGGAGAGAATCGGTCCCGCGCAGTGGTACTTGAATCCGCAAGGCATCGCAAAAAGGTGCAGACGTGGTATCAAAGAGGATAATCGGTATGCACAGGGCCACATGTAAATATAAAGCAACCCCACCGTAGCACAACCAAAAACTCGCTCTCTAATTGCCTCATTCACTGGAGCTGGTCCCAGTTTTGATTGATCAAGAATGGTGCGCATTTCTAAAATATCTGCATGGCAGGAGTTTCGAATCCACGTTTGAGGCTCGGAATTTATGTCCCATTAACGGGTGAAATCAACGATAAGCACACGGTGGTCACGATGTCCCTGTGGGCGTTAATTAACACCTGATCACGAAGTGTCTTCCGTTGGTGATGACCAAATCCAGGAGGGATGGTAGTTCGCCTGCACGGTATCTGGTGGGTGCGCCGACATGTTGAGTCCAAACGCTCTGTTGAATCACTTTTGTCTGCGCCGCTGGAAAAAATCTACTAGACCGATGCACTGAAGCTTCACCCAGGAGGCCTTGGGAGTATTAAAATCACCTACCAGCAAGAGATGTGTGGACTGGCAGCTGGAGCAGAGTTGCTCAAGGGATTGCGTGAGGAATTGGCCATTTTTCGGAGTACTCGAGGAGTGATGGTAGATGACGACAAGGAGAGAATCGGTCCCGCGCAGTGGTATTTGAATCCGGAGGGCATCGCAAAAAGGTGCAGGGGTGGTATCCAAGAGGAAAATCGGTATGGGCAGGGCCGCATGTAAATGTAAAGCAACCCCACCAGCCCTCCAGCGTTTTGAGTCAGCTCGACAAATAGAGTAGCCGTCTATCGAGATCTCCGCATCGGAGGCATCTGCTGTTGTTCAAGGAGTTAGGGCAATTTGACGCGGTTTGATCGACAAGGTGTTTCTGTGAGGCTCTGTGTTCTGGGTGGCGGTGCTCCCGCAAGGCTCGTCTTCGGGTAGGACTGCACCTCAAAGTCAGCCAGCAGTTTTCTGATTTGGCGAAGTTTCTGTGGTCTGCAGTGTGGACTCTCGAGTTGCCCACGATCAGCGTGGTATGCTGTTCCAGCTGGGACCACGCGACGGGTACTTGTCGGTTTATTTTATTGGACAGAATTTTAGATGCGGAGCAAATTTGACGCTGTTAATAGACAAATGAACCAGAACGCTTTGGATGAGGGGCATGTGAAAGCAAAACTGGCGGTAGGTTTACGGTGGGCCCGCGGTTGCAACAGTCGGCCCACTCGTACGGCGGGATTCCGAGTGTGACCGCGTTCCTAGTTGCAGTCCTTCGTTGCTTGTGGTTTAGCACCCGTTTCATGCCATCCTTATGAGTTTGATTGAATTTTTCACCGACTCAATTTCACTGTGGTATGCAGCATGGAAAAATACTCCTCTTGTTGGCGTTCCAAACCTTCTAGTTTTCACACTGCTTTTCATGTATGAGTTTGATCAAATTTCATAGCTGAAGCCAGGAACTCGTTTAAATAGTATTCATACGTGGACCACACAGGTTTGTGAAAGTGTCTTGTTGTTACCCTATCAGTGATAGCAAAAGCCTATGATGACTCCCGTGGCCATAATGTTCCAATCGAGGTGCATTTTTGTACTATCCTAAGCTATTTGAACGGTCCTGTCATTGCTTATGCTTGTAAACCTAGTGAATACTGCGTATAGGTATGAGTCTATACGAAACATCAAGTGGAAGTGCTTTGCCAATGTGAACGGCGTTTTCTTCAGAATCTCTGGATGGAGCTCATTTGGCATTAATATGCAGAATGGGTTCGTCTCGTCCAGTAGTTCACAAATGTTCTCCTTCGTGATGAGCGCGTTGGCTAGAGGTCTTTTGTAGCTATGCTTTGACAAGATTGGGTGTGACGATTTCGCTGGAACAATATACAGTTCTGCAGCGTGTAGACTGTGCCTACTGTAGAATCATATACCGCTACCATGTAACTGGTTGGTTACCGATTCGTTTCCCTCAAGGGGAACGCAGGTGTTCGCCAGCACACCTGCTTTTCTGTGCGGAGTATAGTATAAAAGCTTGCTCTCCTATGCTCCTTTGGCGTATTGACCATTTACAGCTGTTCCAAAATTTCTATATATTATGTCCTGCGCAAACTATAGTCAAATTTTGAAATTTCGGGATGAGAATTTTGTCAGTCTAGTGGACTTTCCAACCAATACCTCTGCCACTGAATATAGTCACAATTTTGACTGCTCAAGAACAATACGCATTCCCAAGTGTCTGCATGACGAGAGCTTTCAATCCACTTTTAAGGATCAGGATTTCTGGTCCAGTAGGGGCTGGAATCACCGATAAGCACACTGTGGTCACTTTGTCCCAGTTGCGCGGTAATTAACACATGATCACGAATTGTCTTTCGTTGATGATGACCAAATCCAAGAGGGATGGTAGTTGACCTGCGTGGTATATGGAGGGTGCGACGTCATGTTGGGTCCAAACGCTTTGTTGAATCACTTGTCTGCGCCGCTGCAAAATGTCTACTAGACCGATGCACTGGACCTCCACCCAGGAGGCCTTGGGGGCATTAAAATCACCTACTGGCAAGAGATGCGTGAAATGGTAGCTGGAGGAGAGTTGCTCAAGGGATTGTTTGAGGAATTGGTCATTTTTCTGAGTACTTGAGGAGTAATGGTAGATGACACCGAGGAGAGAATCGGTCCCGCGCAGTGGTACTTGAATCCGCAAGGCATCGCAAAAAGGTGCAGACGTGGTATCAAAGAGGATAATCGGTATGCACAGGGCCACATGTAAATATAAAGCAACCCCACCAGCCCTCCCGCGTTTTGAGTCAGCTAGAAAAATAGAGTAGCCGTCTATAGGGATCTCCGCGTCAGAGACATCTGGTGTGAGCCATGTATGTAGGTTCGACTATGGACGACTGTTTGTGTGGACTCTTGAGTCGCCCACGATCAGCGTGGTATGCTGTTCCTGTCGGGACTACGCGACGGATACTTGTCGGTTTATTTTACTGGACAGAGGTTTAGATGCGGAGCAACTTTCATGCTGTTAATAGACAAGTGAACCAGAACGCTTTAGATGAAGGGCATATGAAGACGATTACCGAAAGCAAAACTGGTGATAGGCTTGCGGCAGGCCCGCGGTTGCAACAGTCGGCCTAATCATCTGGTGGGATTCCGAGTGTGACCGCGTCCCTAATTGCAGTCCTCCACTGCTTGTGGTTTAGCATCCGCTTCATACCATCCTTATGAGCTTGGTTGAATTCCTCACCGACTCCATTTCACTGTGGTATGCAGCATCGAAAAATATCCCTTTTGTTGGCGCTTCCAAATCTTTTAATTTTCACGCTGTTTTTCATGTGTGCGTTTGATCAACTATTTTATAGCAGAAGCCAGGAACTCGATCAGATAGTATGTATAAGGTGACTACAACGGTTTGTGAATATGTCTCTTTGTTACCTATGAGTTATATCAAAAGCCTATGATGGCGCACGTGGCCGTAATGTTCCAATCGAGGTGGATTTTTGTACTTTCCTAAGCTATCTGAACGGTCCTGTCATTGTTTACGCTTGTAAACCTAGTGAATAGTGCGTATAGGTATGAGTCTACATCTCAGGACTCCGCTATTTGGTTGACATGCAGGTTATATGGATGGCGAGTTGCTTGCACTCTGATTGGTCGGGTGTCAGGAGAGGAGGACCTGGTGGTCACTGCTCGAACGCTGGAACCAATGTGCCTATGGTACACGGTTTGTAGCTGATAAATTAATTCGTTGATTGTTTTATTGATTATTTGATTTATTTTCGAACCCCTACCATCTGACTTGCCGTTTTAGGTTCACTGGTGGTCCGGCCATTTCGTTGAATTGATTTATTTTCGAACCCCCACCACCTAACTTTCCGTTTTAGGTTCACTGGTGGTCCGGCCATCGCACTTGCTTCGTTGTTTCCGATTCCAGGGGCAGTTCATTTCGTACTGTCTCAGCTATCTGTCCGAAGCAATCTTTGACCTATTCCTTTTATATCCTCTTCATTCATGACAAAATTCATCACGGTTTAAAACTGTCTCAGCATTGTTGATGGATACACGCCCAGGGAGAACTGCAGTCTTTGCGTGCAATAAATGTTTGTACGGTCAAGTTTCAAGTCACAGACGTCCGACAGTCTGGAAACGCACGTCCTCCGTGCAACGGTTGGCCCTGGCAAGTACCTCAAACCGAACAGGCAATTCTATCCGATAGTGAAGCATCAGAGTCAACACTAATTGTGCCGTCTCTGGCGATGATGGATACGTTCACTATCTGTTCACTGCTGGACCTCCCCATCAGGTTTCGAGGAACAGCTGTCACTATTTGTAAGACAAGGGTTACCTTGTACTCCGGTTGCTTATGCTCTGGAGTTTAAATGAGACGCGCCAGGTTGGTCAAATAAAAAACAGTTAAAGGAGGGCAATAAAATGTGGACAAAGGACCTTAGCAATTGGTCATGATTATCTTCAGTATGGTTTCTTACGATATTTTTTTCTAATTTCAGATTATTTCGCGGCTTTGAAGGTGTCTGATATGTGTCTTTATTATGGGATTGTCATTCTACACCATGCGAATTTAATTTCTCTTCACACCAATCCCCGTAGTCGTTCTGTCTGATGAAGGTAGGTGCATCAGATGCCTAAGTTGGTTTTTTCTCATCCGAAGTCAAGTCATGTTTGACTCTTCCATGTTTTGCCATTATTTTAATCGACTGCGGTGTGGCAAGATTCCGTGTCCCTTCAAGGGGATGAACTATTTTGATCTTCACTCCTTAAAAAGTCGGGTTTATTTTGTTCGTGTACAATGGTAAACTCATAGCCAGCCGAAGATTGTGCTTGTTCTTCATTTTCTTCATAATTAGAATGAAGAGGATAAGCGAAATGGAATTCGGCGACGAATTTATCCTAGTCCTGTTGGCATGATATGTCATGACACGTCTGCATTATAGCACCCAAGTTCTTTCCATCATTTTTAATGGGAGACACTTTGGAAGGGGGATATTCAGTATTAGGTTTTGGCACAGCTCGAGCATTTTGATTAACATTTGTGGCTATCACTCGTGAGACCTTAACTTTAAGTTTTTGAGCCCCTGGGCGTCTGTCGAAGGCCGGTGGGGATCCCGTGAACGTTTGGTACAAAGTTGGAACCTTATGCGGTCACTTCTTCTAGAAAGATGACCTCTGTGCCGACAGATCTCAGGCGATCTTCTAAAATATGAATAAAATAATAAAGCCCTGAAGATACTACCTCCAGGGGCCAGCTTTTCTGATCTGTCTTGGCCATTCCTTCAAAAGAAGCCAAACTATTCGTATGTTTCAATCAGTGGGTGCGCTTTTTTAAAGCCCGGTTGATCGCAAGGTCAATACCCATATCGTTCACACATAAATTAGGCTCTTATTCACCTTCTGCGTAGGTTAGTTTGTTCACATCTACTACGGGTGACATGCACAAATGAAATACTGACAAGGCAGGCCGTTGACTGTGTGCACTATTCTATCCCCTACCGATTTTACCAAAAATTTTGCGGTATCTGTTTCCCGAGTTTTGTATGGATGAAAACTCTCGATGCCTCCATTAAGTGGGAACTACCCGTACAAAACCGCCACTCCGCAGTTCTTTTGGTCGGTCATCGTGACCCACGTTGTAATGCAAACAATATTAAATAATCTAAATAATTCTGCCTCGCGGTTCGGCGTGCGCTTCACACCTGCAAAGTGTAAAGTTCTACTGCAAGACTGGGTGGGCTCGAACCCTAGCCTCGTGCTTGCGGATGAACCGATTGAGGTAGTAG
>NW_008751796.1:1036916-1070714 GCF_000715545.1 Opisthorchis viverrini
GCTGACAATGATGATGATGATGATGATGATGATGATGATGATGATGATGATGATGATGATGATGATGATGATATAGGCTAATATTTTGTCCCCATTCAGTTCATTAGACGTTGATCATATTCATAATCTTCACAGACAGTTATGACGTTGATGCCTCGCTGCCGTGCAACCTTGAATTTTACCTGACTGCATCCGTAGCTTTAGAATGAAGGGCAGAGGAAAGAGGGGGTAAGGAAGGGGACTTGGTGCTAGCCTATCACGCATTTTGGGGTGCCTACAACTCCAAGTGCTCAGTCAGGCAATCTGAAAAGAAAGTGATAAGACGAACGCCACCAATATCGATCTGTCGCCATTTCTTGCAATGTCTCTAGCCACACATTGACGAGGTTACGGGGACCCCATCATGGAAGACGCACAACGTCAAAAACACCCAAACTATTTGTAATCTCATTCACGCCCTTCTGTCAACCATCCGGTGTCCACTTTGCCGTTTTTGCCATTTCGAAGGAAGCACGGTCAGCAATATTCTTCTCAGTAGACAGTGTTTCGGCGTGTGTAGCACATGGTGCTGGATGTTCTCCGTGATTGAATTACCTGCAGCATAACCAAAGACCCGTTTTCTAATCACATCGTTACTCACACGCTGACGCCATCCAAAACCAGCCGCACTTCTGAGGCATCGATAGTCAAAAACCGGACAACGCCTCACACCATCTTTTAGTAGAGGCGACGTTTCGCACCCATACGAAATTACAGCCCTTACTGCAACCTGGTACACGCGATCCTTAAAACCAGGTGATGCCTAACTGCCATGCCATTCGAAGGAAGCACAAGGGCTGGGATACTGCCAAACGTAGACAGGGAAAGTCGAGAGGCAGAGGTCGGGGCCGAACCACGGACCTTCCGGTCAGTAGATTCGCGTTCTAACCACTTGAGCCATCTCAGCTCTTTCCGTACTGGAAACTGAGTCTCACTAGCTTTATGGAGATAATCACATTATGGGTGATCGAGTCGCCAGCGTTGTACGCAAAGCGGTGCATATATCTGCTCAGATGGACTTTTCCAGAATAGTACCCTAGCCCCAATGTGTCCATGATTTCAAGATTACGGACCACAGTTATACCGTAAATAGCTAGGCATTTCTGTAGGTTACTTTTATGGTAAGATGGGCACGATCATGTATCTCGGTATGCCCTTTCCCCTTTATGTCTATAACGGCAGGGTTAGGAGGATGCCCTTGCGCGTGTTCTGGGGATTATTTAACTTGTTCAGCATTCACCGGGTTCCTTCGCCAACAGCTGTGCTCGGTTTTCGGGGCGACGCGACTGATCCCTTGGTTCAGCTGACGAATTTCAGTAAACGTACACGGTGTATTCTGTACTCGAGAGGGGTGAGTTGGACCAAGTGTTTAGAGCGCGAATTTGCTGACCGGAAGGTCTGTGGTTCGAACCCGACCTCTGCCTCTCGACTTCGCCTGTCTAGGCCTGGTGACCTGGCAGTATCCCAGCCCTCGTGCCTCCTTCGTGTGGCACGGTAGCTGAACGATTGATTGATTGTACTCGAGATTACCTGTGTGTCGGAATCCGACCAGCAGAAGCACACATGTTACACTTACATTTATCTTATATATAGTTTGACTTACAGGACATTCTCTTCTCTTGTTTGTAACCAACGGTCAAGTTTCACCGGATAAGGGAGTTTGCACAGAATTCCCATACGATTGCTCGTCAGCAGAGAGAAGGAGATGATGACAGCAGATGTAGTATGTTTAAGCAAGCTAACTTTCATAATAGCAAATGTTGCAACTGTTCAAAATTAGTGACAACTCGTTTTCTAATATCATCGATCAAGGAAGCCGAAACTAGAGAATGGAAGACAGGCTACTCCAGGATTCACATACTCGAAACACCAATAAGTTATTTTCCTGATCTAGTAGAGTGAACTCAGAAACTGCTTTGTGCGCTCGTGAGCGAATTTCCAGCTATCTTCAGATAATGTGTCGTAGTTGAATACTGCAAGAAGCTGAGAATTTCGGTTGTGCTGTATCAGAATGTGGTGAACAAGAATACGTGCGGAAAATGCACCGGGATTCTTCAGTCAGTATGCCGTTTGGACGTTGGATACCCTTTGCCAGCTTGGTTCGTCTTTAGGACAGGTCGAACCTGGATGGCATAGTCAATATCTTTCTGAGAATTATGGCTGCTTTCGGGGGAAACAGTTACCCTCCGAACTTTCACATCTTCGGCGGATGGTATAGCGTTTGAGTTGTAGGCATCGACCTTGATTGCCGCGTATCCACAGCTGTTGTATAACTACCCGTATTGCACTTCACACTCAACTAACCGCTAGATCCCATTGTAGACCAAAACACGTGAAGGTACCGGACTGTAACCAGCAACTCTACAAGTCATCATGCTACAAAATGAGCGGCCACACGCGCACGCCACCCACCCCGGATACGCTCCTGCGAACATAGCCTCAACGGATTACCCTTCCCATACGGGCCGTGGCAATGAGTTCACATTTCACCGACATATTATGACGGATGTTTTGTTGGATCCAGTTTGCAAACTGGATGCGATATTCCGAGAACTGATCAATTACAAGGTGAGTTACAGTGCACCCCCCTTGTGGGATTAGCAAAAACTCGTGTCTGAAGTAATGGCTGGTCGAATCTTTAAATTCTTATTCTACACTTGAAGCGCGATGCCATATCGTCCGCGAATGCTGCTCCCAAAATTGCACAATCCATTTCCGACAATAAGAATGGTACGACGGATCAGCTGAAAACAGTGAAGTACGCTCATATGTTGGCTCGTAACCAAGCGGCACGCTTGGGTCTGGTTACAAGTACGAAGGTAAATGGTAACGCCGGTGTTTTTCTGTACTAATTTCACGTGTCGTTTTAATATGTCTCACCAAAGTGCCCGAATTGGACAGATCTACATATTTTCTATCCCGGCAGTGTTCGTACTTTCGGGATAAATGGGTATTATTCTTATAACACCACTTGTTCTAATGGATCCTTGAAAGTCTCTTGTTTTCTTCTTGTGGAAAGGCTTTCTTCTATGATGCAGAGCCCTTTCACAGTGTAATAGCAATGTTCTATGGCCCAAAAAATCCCCTGATATCCGTACTGAGGGTCCTCTAAGGGCCGGTTGTTGTTTCAAAGTCTGTTATGCTCGCTCCAGTAACGTTTGAAGCGTCTGTCCTCCGTCTTTCGTCCGCCAATCCCTAGTGACCTTTAACAATACTTCTGGGTGGAGCGTTCATCTGAAGGTGTTGGATTCCTTTTCAAAAAATACACTCATTTGCAAATCAATTTAGTTTTCACGAGAGACTCAACTGAATCTCTCGTTTATGACATTCTACAACTGAATGTGTTGCACACAGGCCGCCTCATGGTTCAGTTGGCACGCTATTCGAGATATCGCATTCTATTTTCATAAAGGAAACTAATCACAAGGTTACTGAAAACTTTTCGACAGCCCACGACCGGTTACGCCCTTCTTGGGGCTCGTCGGGTAGGTGCAGTCCCCGGGATTCCGTCAACCTTAAGTTCCACTTGAACCCAAATTGGACTGTTTTCGAGCCGCAAGAAGGGCGAAACCGGTCGTAGGCTGTCGAAGTGTCTTCAGCAACCTTGTGAGTAGTTTCCTTCATGAGAATGCTGGATTCCTTTCTATCAGTCGATTTGCACCTTGTGTGTGTATTGGTGGCTAAGTGAACGACAATATTCCTCCCGAAGTGAAACCACTACGTATATTAGTATTTGACGCTCCTTTCTAACTTGCCTCTCTTCGTACAAATTGCACAATGAATCGTAGCTGACGAAAAACCCTGTGAAGAGGTTTCTGTTCGAAACAGTATCCTTTGGGAAATAAGTCTACCTTTAAAGACAACCAACAGTACGTCAGTAGTACCAGATATCCAATCTAACTCAAGCCCTGTTATGAGAAGATAGTGAGGGGAGACCCCTAACCAAAAGTTACCTATTTAAAGGGTCGTTTATTTGCCAACCCATTTGAGACGTAGAATAGGAGACTGTAGACACATATTCCGTTCCAGTTTGCCACACACAAAGCATGAACTTTTCATCTGTATTTCAAAACCACCGCCGGACATAATTTGAATGCAAGCTTTGTGAGATCTGGCAATTGTTTGTCGACAAGCACGAGATCTGTTTCCTAATCCTCTTTGAGTTTTCATCGACTAGAATCGACGTTTTCACACTGACAGACGTGGATATCCTTTCAAGGATACGAAGACCATGTAGACATGAAACGTCGTTAACATCTAGAACAATTTTTGCCATATAATAATAATAATAATAATAATCGTTCGTATCACCCTTTCGGTGCCCATCTGTCATCGTACCCGAAAGAAGCTCGAAGCCTGAGCTACCACCAGGTTGCCCAAGCGTAGACAAGAGCTTTCGAGATGCCAGGGTTGGATTCGAACGACAGATCTTCCACTAAGTAAGTTCGTCCGTCAACCACTGAGCTACCTAAAGTTCAAGTGTACTATATTTCGGGCCACCAAATGTTATTTCTAAGAGACGTGCGAATCTCATACAATGCTTTCGCGCTACCATTTTCGGGGCTAGAGAAGTCAGTTGTTAGAGCGCGAATTTACTGACCGGAAGGTCCGTGGTTCGAACCTGACCTCTGCCTCTCGACTTCCCCTGTCTAGGCTTCGGTAACCTGGCAGTATCCCATGCTTCCTTCGAGTGGCATGGCAGCTAGGCACCGAAAGGATGTTATAGACGAACTTCTGTCTTTTTGTATTTACTATTTTCAGTCCTACTGTTTCTGATCTCCAGAGGCCGCCACTTCAGCACCGTAGTCTCGGTGGGGGTTTAGTGAATTTTACTTTGCCTTCCACCACCGGCTCACAGTACACGCAGGGACCTTGGATACTTCGGCGCCTTGTCTAATTAAGACAGATACAGAACATGGAACACTGTCTAGGACACTAGCAGATGGGCTGATGGCATTGTATCATTCGACGGGGATGAGGGAGCGGGTCTGGGGAAGGGCCGGTGATCGATGAGCTGCAAGAGCGAATGATACTTCCCAGTTGTCCAAGCTGAAGAATGACATTCGGTTGAGGGATCCTACCTTAAGCCTTTGACTCGAAAACCCGCCTTACAAAACAGTGGAAGGATGTAGGGTCTTGTTCGGAGACCCTGTTCCTAGCCTTTGACCCAAAGTTTGAACCGCGAGACACAGGTTTTCAGGGTTTTGTTGGAGCTAGTGACTGCAGATGACGGTCTGGCCCGAAGACACAGGGACTAAGACATTACTGTTTCACTTCGTATATGGATTCGTACAACATGTGGCTTTTGAACAGCACCGGACTCTTTGGTTTTAGGAGTATTTTGATCGTATTAAATAATGCGCTGGCGATCAGGGTGTGAGGTTTTTAGAGTCAACCTCTTCTAACCCGTCCTCCCTCTGAGGAAAGCTGTGTCGCTGTTTCCCTAAATATGGAGATGCTAGTCGCCTGAAGAAAACTTCTTACTTGTAATGTACTACTCATAAGGTTGCTGCCTTCATACATCACAGCGTTACCTCCAGACCACCTCGTAATACGATTATTTGCAGTACGGAGACTCGCTGTTCTTCGTTGGACTGCTCTGCATGGTTGAACCCTGAAGAACTAAGTTCCAGCCAGTCTAACGCCCAGGATCATTGCAGCAATGAAGCCCGAATGCCACGATAAGGTGACAGCTTTAGGTCGGGCAAATGAAGCCTACGAGGCTAGATGGCCCAAGTGGTTAAGAGCGCGAACTTACTGACTGAAGGGTCCGTGTTTCGAACCCAACCTCAGCCTCTCGACTTCCTCTGCCTAGGCTTGGGCAACCTGGCAGCCCTCGTGCTCCCTTCGGATGGCATGGCAGTTAGGCACCGGAGGGGTGTTGCAGCTGAACGATTTTTTTACGAACCGACCTTTCAAAGAATCAAATTCGTAGGTTCGCCTTAACTTGCTGATTAACCTCAAGACTCACTCGACGAAGGGTGACTGAAGTCTCTTTACATTAGAAATATCCTAGACAATAGCGATAATGTACAAACTGGGATATCCAGCTTGTTATTGGAAGTTGAACTGTCTGTGTAGTGGGCGTATCCGCTCTAGAATACTTAAGTGAAGTTAGTGATCTATGCCTTGTAAAGCCTGAATCGTTCACAAAAGTACTTTTGTTCAGCGCACTTTCAATTGTTAGCTTGCAACAGTATACCTATGAAACTGCCAAGATCAATCTCGACTACTCACAGATGGCGGTCGAAAATTGTATTCTTTTATCAATAGCTAGACTTCTGTCGGTTCGTTCGAACTGTTTTGAGTTCAACATGCAATGTCTCAGAGAGTCTGAAAAAGTCAGTCATCATTTTTCGTTCAATATGTGTGGGTATCCCGGGAGGTTGGTTGAAAATAATAGTGTTGAAGGTATGTGGAATGGCATTCCGTATTCGCACAGTGGAATTCAATTTTCTTGATGGACTAAAGCAATCGGGCAATGGAGCCCAGAGTACCAGCCCAAATTTGTGAGCCCCATTTAGGCATCCCAGGGTCTCAGCGATGCTGGCAAATTACTCCATCAGACTTTTCCGCCAGAGGTATGATTGCTTCAGTGGACAATGAAATTTGGTGAGCTGCAAAAATATGAACGTAGATTATGATGGTTTTTGGTTTGAGCACCTACGCAACAAAATGCAACATTTTGATGCAAAAAGTTTTACTCCACTCTCGAAGGTTTTGGTAGCTAAGAGCATTGTGCGGCTAATGGACTCCATGTGAAACCAAACACAATGATGAGAGTTCTGTTTCAGTCGGCGTGTAGTTCCGCTCAGCCCAACTTACCGGAGGCCGCCGTTTTGATGCATTTGAGGCAACGCAAAAACCGCATCACAAAACGAGATATCGCTCGGAACGATAACCGGTCTGCTTGCGTCAGAATGTGTTGAAGGTTATACACTAATGTGTACTTTTGTGGTGAATAGCTAAACATTGCCAGAAAATGGATTTATACTGGTCACGTCATCTGTATGAAGGCGAGGACGGTTAAGTCAAACTTTTTTGATGTGAACTCGTTACACAAATGTGTCAACTGCAGCATTTGGCTACAGTTAAGGACAGCCTATTCGGGTTCGAGTAGAACGTAAGGTAGAACTGCGCCTACCTGACTAACCCCAAGAAGGGCGAAACCGGTCGTGGGCTGTCGAAGGGTTTTCAATAACTGTGAGTTATTTCCCTTATGAAGAAACGGGGGGCGTTTGGAGCCTTGGTAGATTTTTTTTTAGGAGAATGGTCCGAGAAAAAACATTATTTGAGTCAAGTGGAAGCATGGAAGACATTTATTGGACTTCTTTGGGGACCTCATTAAATGACAGTTATTCTTCAGGAGAAATGATTGAGAAATCGCTGGACCTGCTTCGCATGCCTGCTAACGGGATTCAGACAAAAGAACTCCGTCGAACAGCCAAAATGGTTAACCCTGCATTGATCCTGCTGGGTATTGCAAGACCAGTTGAAGCTCGATAGTTCACAGTGGTGGGGTCTAACACACCTGGGCAAATTAGGAGTGAAGACAACCGAACATCCGTGCGTACCACTTGTGTGTGACTAGTATGGATTGGGCCTTGTTTAGTACTATACCTTATCAGCATTCAAAATGCTCTGTCGATATTCCTGAACACCGCCGGTTTTCAAATAATCATCGCCCTTGGCACTTGCATCCAGCGCCGAGACTGCATGGAGAACTGGAAGTGCTGGTGGTGGTGAGGGTAGATCTGGCCTCTCCGATGGATGACGGCATTCGTAGGTCCGGTGTGCCACCGTTTCTGTGTGTATAGTAAAGCCCAGTAGGCAAATGTTTGACCTCAAATTTCAGTAGTACGGTTGCGTAGGCTATCATGTCTTTACTTGTGAAGCCGGTTGCGGATTCAGCCTGCACTGTCGATTGTTTTTCCCCTCAGTGAACGCAAACCTTTTCTCCTCATTCTCTTCCAGCTCATCCGTCAGTTGGTGGTTCTTCTACAGTCCACAAATTCACCAGATCTGTTGAACGAGACAGCTTTGACATTACAGTTGCTGGCCGAGACCAAGGTCGGATCGCGACTGCTGTGGACAGAGTTTGGAATCCCCATCTTGGTTAAAATGCTCAGGTTTGTCGCTGGGACCGATGTTTGCTCAGGTGATATCGTTTTTTTTAACCGCGGGGGGGGGGTTGCCTAAAGGATATTGCTTACTGACACCTTTGTAAACCATGGAATGCGTCATTCTTTGATGCGTCTTGTGAACAATAGTGTGATAGCACCATTCTAGTAAATAAATTTGTATGGGCTCGCTCCATGCCACATGCTTAATGGTATTATTAGGGGGGCTTAGAGGCTAACCAGACGTGAGTCAGTCATGTATGATGCTAAGTGGTGTCTTTACAATACATCTGGAAGCTGTTTGGTCAAAAACGATTTTTAGTTTAGCTGCGGCCTTCACATCGGTAGCACCATCAATTCTGCGGTTCTAAGAATGCACGCAATTATTGTTTGCTTTATTTTAAGTTATTTTGCTTTTTCAACTACCTGCACAGCCTCTCGACACACACACACGCAGGGTAAACTCTGCCCTTGACAGACAAACTGGCGTCAAATCGGTGCTGTCGGTAGCCGAGTTTGACAAAAGCTATCCTAACCTCCACGGTTTGAGACTTACTTTCGTTTCCAGCCAGTTCGCTAGAGCTGTCCAAATGAACAAATTTGTCTCCCACGTCGACTGGCTCATCTGCAAACATGAAGTTTGGGTTTGATCCCATACAGTCTTGCAGCAGCTGTTAAGCTGTAACACCCTTTCGGTGCCTATATACCGTGCCACCCGAAGGAAGCACAAAGGCTGGGATACTGCCAGGTCGCCCAAGCCCAGACAGGGGAAGTCGAGAGGCAGAGGTCGGTTTCGAACCACGGACCTTTCGGTCAGTAAATTCGTGCTCTAACCACTTGGGCCATCTCGCCCCGAAGGGTGTTACAGCTGAATGATCTTTCAGACCCTACAAACTCAGACGAAAGTTTTTTGTTTACTCGTACCCGTTCACAGGGATATAAATTTAGAATGGAGACCTTCGATTGTCAGAGTCGAAATCAGCTTTCAGGTTCGGGAAAACGACTAACGTGAGACGTTTGAAAGAGTGGAACTGTTCAACAACTAGTCTGAAGGTTAAAACGGTCTATGCATCCTCGGTCAGAGCGGTACCCAACTTGATTCCCACGAGCGTGTTACTCCTGATAATCGATCTACCTGCACAAAATAGCGCGAGAGCACCCTGGATGCGATGAATGCCAGGCTGATGCCACGGTAGTTTTTCTCATTAGGGTGGTATAGCTCAGTGGTTGGGAGCGCGAATTTGCCAACCGGTAGGTCTATACTTCGAATCCGATCTCTGCCTCTCGACTTCCCTTGTCTAGGTTTGGGCAACCCGGCAGTATCCCAGCCCTCGTGTTTTCTTCCGATAGCGCATGGTAGCTAGGTACCGGAAGGATATTACAGCTGAACGATCTTTTATTTTCATTTATTCGAATATGTTTGCATCTCCAAAAGAGCTTTTGTTCTTGCAGTATGATATGGTAGAGCAAGTGCGATTACTGTACCTAATAAATAAAATAATCGTTCAGCTGTAGAACCCTTTCGGTGCCTAGCTGCCACGCCACACAAAGGAAGCACGAGGGCTGCGATACTGCCAGGTTGCCCAAGCCTAGACAGGGGAAGTCGAGAGGCAGAGGTCGGAATCGAACCACGGACCTTCCGGACAGTAAATTCGCGCTCTAACCACTTGATCCATCTCGCCCCCGATTACTGTACCTCAGACTGAACAAATGTTTCCATCTCTTCAAAGTCACTGCATGTGTTTGTCGTTTGTCAGATTCTCTCAACTCAATATAATCAACAGCAGTATCTGTGTTAATAAGCTATCTGGTCCATCTAACCCAACCCGGTTACTCAATTCCACCTTTTGTCCGTGGTAATTGGGGCGTCGCTTGCGTCGAATACCCTTGAGAGGTTACTGAAATGTTCAGAGAGCTTGTTACTCTCCCAGAAGGGGTATAGCTGCGTTGAATTACGTCTCATGTTGTTGCCTTGGATTGAGGGTTAACACACACGTAACACTACTCAACACAGAACCACTAACCCACCGCTACGCACAACCACGCTCCCCAATAACGCACTGATGATGTCACCTCGATTGGTGATGAAATGTTTGCAATCAAATTGCCCAGCTCAGTGAACAAGCCATTAGGATTAGATCTTGAACTATTGAATGAGAAGCCTATGTTTCGAACATACTTTTGACTTTTTGGACCATTGCTAGCCAGCGTCGAATGACCTGACAGTATTTTTGCCCTCATGCTTCCTGGGTCGAGTAGCAATGCAGCAAAAGCGCACCACAGCTGTGACTGATTGACCGTGGGCTCGTTTGTTTAAATTTATACGAACTTGTCCCACTACCTTGAACATTTTCATCCATAGTGATTCGAACCATGTTGTCTATAGTTCGCTTTTATGTCGGTCTCCCTTTGTGTTTCAGGCACCCGTCTGAAGTAATCTTCACTACAGCGATGTACTTGCTCAACCAGATTATGTGGCATTTCCCGGATGAGGGCCGCCCGGAGGTTCGTGCTTGCTCGGGTCATGTCAGCCTGTCCGACTTGTTGTCCAAAGGTCGTCTGGATGATCCAAACTGGATTGTCATTTGCGTGGATACCATCCGAATGACAGTCTACCGAGACAGTGAGACCAAGGTGAGTGACAATTGGACGCCCGGGATAACGAGGAATCTAACAAATGGATGCCAGCTAGCACAAACACACACACGCGTCTTCGTTCATTTCCACTAGCCTGCTCGTTTGCTTTTTAGCAAGGAGAATAAATTCTCTAGTTATATATGGTCCCCCCCCCGATAAGTGATCTCGGGATGATTTTCAATTAGTACCCTTTGTGTAGCTTGCAAAAGTTGGACTGTGCTCCCATGTAGAATATGTTCCACCGGGCTGTGCTGTCCCACTTACCGGTGGTCCGCCAGGGAGAGAAGTGACATTGGCTGGCTACCAAGCTTTACCAAATAAGTGATCGATAACCTCGTGTTTTTTCAATACTTGTACGTCAGTTTATGGTGGTGATATCGTTCTTGATCAGAAATAGCGGAGTGTGTAGGAACACGACCCGTGCTTGAACGCGGTCCATCGTTTTCCTTCAAACAGCAGGCATCTTACGAGTTCCGTGACCACTGGAGCCTGTTTCATAATAATCCCCTGAGGGTAACCCGTATAACAGCTCGCATCCCACAGTCCGCTACCCACATCAAGCGCGAAATGAATCCAGCGGTACTACCCTGCTTATGTATCTAACCTCTTTAATTTACTCTTTAACCGTAAGACAGTCGCCTTTATGAGCTTTCGAAAGGAGCATTTAGGCAGACCCGTTCGCTTACCTATCAGCTGTTTCTCTCCGTTTTGCAGTTGGCCCTTCTCCCAACCCATTTGCATACCGATTTGGTTCGTCTACTCAGAACCTACCTGAATCACCCCAAAGTGACATACAATGTTACGCGGTTGATAAAGGTGCTTGGGACTTGCAACGAGAACAAAACGAAACTGGTACGGTGTGAAGCCGTTGAGGTAGGTTTGTACACAAGTTTTCCTATTCCATTATGATGATCCTTGTAGTCTGGATGAATACGCGAAGCCTCGATCAACTCCAGGAATCTGGGTAATGACATGGGAAACTTGTTCTTCACTGTTTCGGCGCAGATTATTTACAGCTTAAGTCAGTATCAGGAAGCCTGGCCAGGGGTCAGTAAACCTCGAAAGAGTCAGTCAGCTAACTCCTAGGTTTCGATCGGCCGATCTTTTACAGATAAATCCCGCCAAAAAGTTAACCCCCGCTACTCAAAAAAGATTAGAGAAAAGGGGATGTGAAATTTGTACTTTTAGTTTTTATTGAAGAAGGCGATATTGAGACATGTCATTAATAATTTGCATGAAAAGGTCCGTCGTTGGATCAACAAAGTTTTCGGTATGGTCAACAGTTTCATGAGTATAATTCATGTAAATCATCGTTTCAATTCCTTGGTATGATGCCCACATATCGGAAATGATGGTTGAGCCGGGAGCGATACAGGCCTGGATTGTGTCCATCAGAGAGGCTTCAGTTCCATCTGGCACTGCATACATGAATACCTCTAGTTTCCCGGCAGATCCCTCCGAAAATCCACTGCCCTGCGTGGTTTTCTACGGCGAGATATTAGCGTTTCATCGATCTCGACGTTAAAAACCCGGGCCCCCGACAACTGTTAGAGTCTGCAAAAGCCGTCAGTCGCAAACTTCGTGAGGAAAGTTTTTCCAGTCAACAGCGGTCGTGTGGCTAATAGATAATTCCTCTGAGAAGAATTTGATTTTTGCCAAATTTTTGGACCAGCAATAAATGAATAGAATTATTGTCCTAAACTCCATCCTAGACCGCTCCAGCCAAGTTCTCTTTCGAAGACCGATTTCTTTCCGACACTGCTGGGCATTACACCACCTGTCAGAAACAGTTAAAAGTGTCATTCGGTGGTCATTGGTGCACAAACTTTGTTGATGGATCACTCCGTGGCTTTGCAAAAAACGTATTGCCGTCTCCTTGTCATGAACGAGAGTTGAAAGCGTCAGAAAGTTCATTTAAGGCTTTACGTCCGAACGGAGAAAATGTTTGCACAAAATGAGCCTAGATGCGGATAAGGAATTGTTTTCATCAAAAATAGGTCAAGGTTGTGTGCGTACATTAAATTGGATCTGGCAAAAGGTAGCGGGACTTAACTTTTCGCACATGCACTTTTTGCATTAGTGGCGGGGCTTATATGGAAAAGATACGAAATTTTGGCGTATGTGGTTCTCTTTGGGGAGAATTCGGAGAGCTACGTTGGTTGACCCATATCCCAGGCCAGCGGTAACATTATCACGTGATACTTTAGGTGTTGCGTGCTAATCGGTATCATATGAGCTCGTCCGCCACGCAGTTTTTCAGTAGCGATAAAGTTGTGCGTCCCACTTCCTCAAGAACTGCTTGTATGTTTCAGCAAAGAGTTACAGCCGATTTCGGATCTCTTCCCATCTGTCAGCTATTTATTTGGCCATACTTAACTTAGATTCTTCCCTTCATTTTAGGCTCTAACACCGCTGCTTCAGTCGAAAAATGAATTTCTCGTCTTGGAAACCCTGTGGAGCTTGCGGAACCTTAGTGACCATGCCTATCACCTGGTAAACACGGAGACCCTCATCATGAGACTGATCGACTTGTTGGGCAGTACAGATGAGAACATATCGATCTGTGCCACGGGTTGCTTGTGTAACCTTACCTGTCAGAATGTACATAACAAAAGCCTGGTGGTTGAAAACGGTGAGTGGTCGATTGCATTCGTGCGGTAGCTCTTTATAAGGTAAACCAACCTTGGATAGTGATTGCACCAGCCTCAATGAGTAAGTCAGCTGAGTAAGCCACCATGACCCCCCTGTTTAGTCATATGTTCAAGTAGCCTGGCTAATCGATTTTCGCGGCTTAATAGGCCAGCACTTTGTCATGCTTCGCCTCTCCTCCCTCACAAGGCACAATCCGACGGGATCATCTTAGATCGGTGTTTGCTGTTCATCTCTTCTGAGAATTGCTTTACAATTAAAGTGTGATTTAAAGGATTACGATCAATCGTTCATTGTTAGGATTGCTCTACCCCAGAGCTCTGTTGCTGTTCTTTATGTTATCTCAACTGTTGCATATTTTCCACCTGTTACAATCCGTTACTCCCTTCGAGTCTAAATATGGCCACTTTTCTCTTGGTAGTCTGTTCTCTCTGTATGGTTTTTCATTGGGCTCTCTGTCGCAGAATCCACCCCTTTGCTTGGTCTCTTTCTGGGGTTGTGTTGCGTCTCTAACTGTATTGTATCGGGCAAAAACAAAACTGTGCTAATCCAAATAAGCTAACTAGGGTTTTTTGGCTGTCTTGATTAAACTCTCCAGACACTGATTGTGTTGTTTCGGGTGATTGACAAAGCATTGTTCTTTCCTGCTTCACAAGAAATCCCTAGACCTTTCCAAAAATGCAACACAAGATGCAGTGAGATTGCTTCTACTGAGCAATGCATAAAAAAATCGTTCAACTGTAGCACCCTTTCGGTGCCTAACTGCCATTCCACCCGGAGGTTGCACGATGGCTGGGATACTGCCAGGTTGCCCAAGCCTAGACAGGGGAAGTCGAGAGGCAGAGGTCGGGTTCGACCCGCGGACCTGCCGATCAGTAAATTCGCGCTCTAACCACTGAGTCATCACCCGCAAGGCTTGGATACTGCCAGGTTGCCCAAGTCCACACAGAGGAAGTCGAGAGGCAGAGGTCGGGTTCGAACCACAGACCTTCCGGTCAGTAAATTCGTGCTCTAACCAATTGGGCTATCTCGCCCCCTATCGCTAGATTTATATCGACAATCCAATCGGTTGTAATAAGGCGGAGCATTTTCTTCTTAGGACATAATCAACCAGAAAGTAGGTCACAGAAGTTGCCCGAAAGGAACATCGCGTTTCGGTTTCTTTTCGCGACGTGTATCCTCTATGTGTTAACAATAAATTCCATTAATCGTGCCTTCAAAGAGTAGTGAGAGTGAGTGACACAAAACAACCGCCCGACGAGTGTCTGCCAGTTGCATCTGCCGCCTTAGATACATTTCACCTGCTGTTTAAAGCGAAGTTGAACAAGCTAAGTTACGACAATCGTTAGCATATGGTTGAATCCGGCTCATATCTTGACAACCCTCGCTACAACAGTCGCATGGTTTCACCGACCAGTAGGTTATTGTCCCTTTCAATGGACTCAGATCTGTAAATCCAGGTGAAACAAGACAGAACAGTTTAATCACTGGACTCATATGATACTGGTGAAAAACAGACGTGTCAGGAAGTGTTAAATGCTCAGGAGGAAACGCTTCTTTCTGAATGTATAGATGACCCACCCAGGTTACCGGCAAATTACTGCTAGGTAACTTGACAGCTAGGATACTGGTGCCACACAGGTTTGCATTCCTGGTGTCCGGGGTTTGAATCCGGGCACGGTAAAATGCGTACTGACGGCGAGCCTCAATAAATGCTACACTGGACTAGTCACAATCATCGTGCTGAAATACGATGAGGGGTGATGTGAATACCGATCCTAAAAACCCCGCAGTTGCCCACAACTGACACATTTATTGGAGTTTGTGGTCCATGAGCTTCTCACTGACCTGGTGATATGTGCACATTTCGCATAGTTCTGAAAGGCGGCAGAAGAGAAGTTCACGATTAGAATTCAGGCACCACCGGCAATGACCGTTCCTCACCACCGGAAACTGATATCCATGTGGTCATTGACCGGGTGTCGTGTGATCGAAGAATTTTCACTGTTCCGTACTGTGAATCCATCCACACATATTCACACTGGGCGTTCTTCGTTGTCCTTGCGCCTCTAAGACGACTATCTATTTGATATTCAGCAGATTTGAGCCTACCTACTTGTTCGTTCCTCTCCCTATTGAGGCGAGACGGTCCAAGTGGCTAGAGTGCGAAGGTACTAGCCGGAAGGTCCGTGGTTCGAACCCGACCTCTACTTCTCGACTTCCCCTGTCTAGGCCTACGCAACGTGGCAGTATTCCAGCCCTCGTGCTTCCTTCGGGTGGTATGACAGCTAGACACCGAAAGGGTGTTACAGCTGAATGTTGACTACTGGAGTTGATCATTCCGAAGTGAGGCGCTATCTTTTCCCTCGTAGTGAAGAACGTTCTACACCTCACTAAATCACACACTCGTAGTTGAGCCGGCCAATTTTTTCTGCTCGCCGACTACTTTGCATTCTCGCTATTCTATTCGTGTAGGCGGGGTCACGCGCCTCTGTCAGCTGCTTAATCTGAATCCGGAGCGGCAAGAAATCACAGAGCCCATCTGTTCGGCTCTACGTCACGTGACGCACCGTAGTCAGCATGCGAACGCCGCAATCTACGAGGTGAGTACTATTATTGTAAAATTTTCATCAGTACTAATACGTCGTACATTTTTGAGTGCTCACTGCTTGAGGAATTAAAGCTCCTTATATGTACAATGGTTGTTTCACGCTTGTTTCTAGTCAGCTGTCAAAGGTGTTAATAATTTAGGAACCTAGAGTGGTGATAGCTGGCCCACAGCCAATCTGACCAGTTGGATGATACCTACTTGCGTTTTCTGTCATCGTATCCAACTGTATCAATGAACCCTTGGATAGGCTAGCAAAACCGCTAGCAACTTCTACTGATCAGCGTGTGTGTGCAAAACGAAATCCCCTATAAAACCGGAAGAATAAAATTGGATTACATCCAGAAAGTGAAGAGTGTAACACTGCCAATGTGTCCGACTTGTGGATCATGTCATTCAGATAGGGCAGTTGAACATTTGAATCTCACAGCGGGTGAGTGGGTTGCCAGAACTCCCATGAAACTCATGCAGGGCGTTAAGGGGAAGATTTGTTGGTCAAAACACTCGCTCTGATACGCAGCGTGGATGCATATCTCATCTAACCTCAATGCTGTTGGTGATGGTTCAGTCTGGGATGAAAGCGTTTGATTAAGATGCTCTAGGAACTTATACAATAAACAACAGTGTTTACCTCAGAGTTTGCCGTATGTTTTTTGCCTCGGTGCATCATAGGACACTAAACGGCTATTGGGCATTTTAGTTGAGTTAAGAATCCTTCGGTGGATCATTGGTGATTTACCATAAGGCCTTCGATTTAGTTGGACTAGACCGGTTCCGTTATGAGTGGTCTGTAGATGTACTGGGTATATGGCAATACTAACCCTTGGTGTGTTGATCGTGACTGTAATGGAATGGAACCTCGAATTGGTCCTTGTGCTGTGCAAGGATAACAATATACTATTAACCACAAAGGACCTTGTCGAGTCTCAAGTTCTGGCGAATTTATCATGCATTTGGACACGGAAAAAAGTAAAATCCCAATCAAATTGATTTTCAGGTTGAGGATGCTTTTCTCCAAACAAAGTGAAATTGTAGTAGACTCTTTTTGGGCTTTGAGCACTCGTCCCAAACTACTAATATCAAGTAGTGGCAAAGCCACTCTCCCAAAATGCGAGGCATTTACGATAAACATTCACTCGAGTTCAATACGGTAAGCAGAATCTGCAAAGGCCGTCCCTGTCTGCCCTTCCCCTTTAGTCAGGGTACCTGAGGCTCTCCTGCCTGCTTCTGGCACTCGGGGAACTGAACTGGTCACCTGTCATAAGCTGCAATGGTTAAACAGCTTACTTCATGTGTCACACCTCCCGGAGCCATTTTCGTGCAGGCATGCACAGAGTGGAAATGACCAAATAGTCTGTGACTACCAAGAAAGTGTGAAATTCTCTACCAGGAACCTCAGTCGCGTTGGCAACTATAGTCTTCCCGGTTAAAGCCTCAGGGCAAGACACAACAATACAAAGTGATGTCGACAAGCATGACCCGTGACGCTCCTGCTTCAAATCAAGCGTCTTCAGTGCGTATCTTTCCCGATTCATCTTGGAAGATGAGACCCTTTTTTTCATAAATGGACTGTCACATTCATTGTCCTCCTCTTATTTTGTTTGTCGTTGATTGGCTGATTTGTGCAAGCTAGAACGAAAATCCCTTTGCTGCGTGATTGTTCAACTAGTACCTAATCCAAGCCGATGGAAACGTTGCTAACCAAAACATAATTCATTGCAAACTACATTCATTTGCAAACAAATTTGGTTTTGCGAGAGTCATCTAGAACCTGGTTGAATCACTCTATTGTGATGTTTCCAGGCAACTCACCAGACCGCCTCATAGTTCAGTCGCTACGATATTCGAGATATCGCGATGCATGTATATGCCTAATGCACTACTTGTAAGGTTGGTGGAAATTCTTCGACATCCCACGACCGGTTCCGCCCTTATTGGGGCTCATCAGGTGGGCGCAGTCCCCGAGTTACCGTCAACCTTATGTTCTACGTGAAATCGAATCGCAGTGCAAGTGCAGCACATTCAGTTGCCTGGACACATCTTAAACGAAAGATTCAGCTGGGTTCCAGGTGAGTCCCTCCCAAAACCAAATTTATTTGCAAATGAGTCTATTTTAGTAACTACGTGGTTTCAAGTGGAACATAAGGTTGACGGAAACTCTGGGACTGCGCCTACCTGATGAGCCCCAACAAGGGCGAACGTAGTTGTGGGCTATCGAAGAATTTTCAGCAACCTTATGAGTAGTGCATTACGTATAATTCACTGCGTTTTCTTCGTGAACCCTTAAACCATATGTGGCGCATTTGGTCCTTCAGGAAATCTCTCCTCCTATCTTTTTTCCTCCCTCCCCCCTCCAAAGATTCGTTCACAGAATACGCTGGAGACGATTGCCTCGCTCTTGTTGCAAAACAGTGAAATTGCATCGTTGCCTCTTATCAAGGCGGTAGTGGGTCTGATAAGAAATATAGCTATGGAAGATGAATCTCGCAAAGAAATGAAGTGAGTGTCGGTGGAATTCTTAACAGTTTTCTGATGTGGAATTGATTTTGGAGCAACCAAATTTGTTACAGGTTTATGCGGCTCCACTTTAAGTACTATTCGTGACAGGGTGTGTTGCGATGCTATTTCAGTTTTATTTCTTCCGCTATTTAACCGTTGGCTTTCATTGTTTGACTGGTGTAGGCGTTGTGTGTGTGTCACCCAGTCCATGATTTGACCGGTGCAGACAGTTTTGTAGCCAACGCCTTGCTTTACATGTTGATCGCCAGGCTCACATTTCGTTCAGGTGTGCCAGTCGTCGCTCCCATACACAATCAAACCGCTGACGATAGAAAATACGACGATGGGCGCTTCTGGTAGGAAGAGTGTTGTGTCTTGCTGAACGGTAGTGCAACTCTGTATCGGTCCCTTGTCTTCCTGCTCCGCCGACTATGGTATATCAGAAAGGTACGGTAGCTCGACACAGCCCTTTATGGAGACAAAGGAAAATTATTACAACTGTATTTATAGGGTTGTCACAGAGTGTTCCACAAGGTCGTGCCAGAATCTCCGTGAGGTGGTGAGAAGCGTCGAGTCGAGGTGCTTGACTCGGATTGGCTGGCATTCTGACCAATCAGGGCATGCCTTCGTTATCCGTCCAATGATGTGGTGTTCGGTTATTAGGGACGGGTAGCCTCCGTACAAAGAGCTAACCTCAAAGGAAGACTGTGCTCAGTTCTGCATAAGATGACACCTATTTCGGCCGAGACCAAACCGTTGCTGATCGCCCATAGCTTCAGTTGTCTTCTGACACGGCACTGTCACCGCGACTGAGTTGTACAGAGCTCACGTCCAGGTGCTGAAATCAGACAATTACCAATCCCCTCTCTAATGTGCTGTAAATCATCGCGACTCCTTTGGTGATACGTCGCTGTTGTAATTTGATGTCAACTAATCCCTATGGCGCGTCTTTTCCCCCGGTTTTCAAGCACATGAAAATGTGCCTTCATCGAATGTGTGCGTGCATTTCCTGTGCGATTTCAGTTGTCTGTATATACCATCAACTTTCAAGTGCCTTTTGACTTTTGGTCCACGTTCTAGTTAGAGGCTTAGGTAATGGTGAAGCATCGTCATCGACAGCAGCAGCGAAAACGAAAGGGGATGCTGGCACTTCACTTCCGTAGGTGTGTGTGTCTCATCATCATCATGATTGTCAGCTGTAATAACCCCGCATTAGTCGTACAGTGGTTTTAACTGCCACGGTTTCGCTCACCGATGATTCAGGAGGAATAACTCATCCTCGATAGATGAACTGACCACACTGCATAGGTCGCGCTGACTTGGCCATGTGCTGCGTATGCCAGTTGACCAACGTCCTCGAAGGGCTCTTTTCGCACAACCACATGAAAGCTGGAAGAGAGCAAGAGGCGGTCAAACAATGACATAGCAACGAGTCATGAAAGCCATTACCAGCAAACTCAGCTGCGCTGTCATTGCCATCTTCCTGGATAGGGACCCCGAGACGGGCCCATATCAATGGTTAGAGACATTATCAGACATGGCCCAGTCACGCATTCAATGGCGCTCATGCACCCAAGCTATTGCCTTCAATGCATAGCTCCTTTTCCAACCCCCCCCCCACTTGACAGCCCACTGACAGTGCTGGATTTATGCGCCAGTTTATCAGCTCCTGCCTGCAATGCGCAGCTACCTACCCCACTTCCCCGAATCATCGGTGTGTGTGTGTGTGTGTGTGTGTGAATATTGCCTCATAGCTGAAAGGAGAAAAACGGAACAGGAAAGGGGCCTTGGACTACCACAAACATCCGAGGTGCCTACACTCCTAGTACTCATTCAGACATTCTGGATACAGACTGACGGCATGACTGCCATTGACATCAGTTAGCTGCTGTATCGTTCAGTGTCTCCAGCCAATCACAGGCATAGGCACGTGAACCCCAGTCTGAAAGTACCTGTCCACTACTGCATTGTGTTGTACAGGCTAAACGTTATCCGCTAATTCGACAAATACACTCACTAGCGTGCCACTTTGGTTTTCATGGCAGTCTCACCTGAATCCCAGCTGAATTGCTCATGCTGTTTTTAAGCAACTGAATGTGGTGCACCAGGCCGCCTCAGGTTTCAGTTGACACTCTCTTGGATACGTCGTAGTACATTGTATAGACCTGGCAAATTTATCGTATTTTTTTTGAAAACTCTTCAACTGCTACGCTTATGTACTAGTTTTTCTGTGCGATCTTCCCGGGTCAACCGATCCAATCACAAAAAAGCGAATAGGAGGTTTCCGCCCCATCCATACTACCACCATCGCTGTCCGTTTTTGTTAGCCGCATGTACACGCCCCAAATTCACCGGAACCTGTACTCTAACCAGACGGTTTTGGTCTCAACTAACTAGTTCACATGCTTCAGAAAAAGCTGGTTCGCAAAGCCATTATTAATTGTGTGGATGTTCTGGTCTGGTCCACAAGTCACCAGTGTAGGGTGAAGCGAGCGAGGTAATTCTCATCAAAGTCAACTCTTCGTGTAGTGAAAGGCGAGATGACTCAGTGGTTGGAGCATGAATCTAATGACCAGAAGGTCCGTGGTTCGAACCCGACCTCTGCCTGTCGACTTTCCATTTCTAGGCTTGGGCAACCTGGCAGTATCTCAGCCCTCGAGCTTTCTTCGGGTGGTATAGCAGTTAGGCACCGAGAGAGTGTTGAAGCTGAACGGCACCTCGCTAAGTGAGCTACCGAATTCACAAATGGGAACTTGTTTTAGACTGCCTACCTCTCTTGATCTACATTTTAGGGTTAGGCCGTAAATTTATATCTTCTTAAAGACAATAAAGATTAATAGACGCACGTTACAAATCCCTGTCCTCGTACTAACCGTTTCCCAGGATGACCTTATGACCGTGAGTGAATTCGGCATGCATTCGGCTTTCTTGTACGATCCAATCCGTTTTCATTTCTTAGATTTGTTGCACTATTTATTCAGTTGACATGAAATTTCAGGACCGTTCCATTTCTCAAAATTCCACACTGCACTTGATCATCACCACTTGAAGTGATTGAAGGATGCCCGAGTTTCCCGTGTCCATAAAGTGGATTAGAGCAACTGGGGTAAATGTTGGTACCACTTTGGAGTTACACTTGTGTGCTTGAAACTGGGGAAAAACGAAGTCATGTGATAAACACCACATCATGGCATCAGGCTCACGATAGCTTAAGGCGTGACCAGAAAGTTGGTGATCCGTACCCAATCTCTGTATATTGTCTAGGCTTGGGCAACCTGGTAGTACCTCAACTCTGGTGATTCCCTCGGGTGACATGGCAGTTGTGAATCGAAAGAATGTTATTACTGAACCATTAGTGTGCGAGAATGGCTGAGTGAATTCTCATTATTCGGTTCCGTTTTTTTTTACAAATGCACCACGCTGTGGTAATCCCTCGTAGCCCCTGTCCTTCAACCTTCTTGTTGTTCTCTCTTTGCTCTCCAGATCTCTCGGCGTTGTTCGATCTTTGACCCACATCCTCAGGCAGACATACCAAACCGCGAATCGGAACAGTCTGGCGTCCACAGAGGATGCGGAAAACCTCGACCCCAGCATGGGATCCATTGAAGGAGTTCGACTGGATGAGATGATCGAATTATGTCTGGTTGCATTGCAGGCTATGGCCAAAGAACCGGAAGTTCGTGATGAGTGCATACGCACTGCCGGTCTGCTGCCCACGACGGTTCAAGTAAGCCGATAACCGCTCTATTGTCCCTAGTTGTCACACTGTATGCTAGTCAAATATCCCTACCGTGAACTCGGTGATCATTGGCCGGTCCTTCCAAGTCCCCAATCACTCTTTTATCAGTACTTATATCTTCCGGACGGTTTTCAGAATCATCATCATCATTGTCAGCTGTAGTACCCGCGTACTCGTCGTACAGTGGTTGTAGCTGCCGCAGTTTCGTTCACCGATGATTTGGGGGGAGGGGTGGGTAGCTGCGCATTGCAGGCGGGAGCTAATAAATTGGTGCATAAATCCAGTACTATCAGTGGGCTGTCAAGTGAAGGGGGGCTAGAAAAGGAGCTATGCATTGACGGAAATAGCTTGGATGCACGAGCGCCATTGAGGGCACGAGTGCACCATGTCTCTAGCCAGTGATATGGCCCGTCTCGGGATCCCCATCCAGGAAGGCGGCAATAAGCAGCGGAGCTGAGTTTGCTGGTAATGGCTTTTATACTTCGGTGCCAAGTCACTGTTTGACCGCCTCTGGCTCTCCTCCACCCTTCACGTGGTTGTGCGAAAAGGGCCCTTCGAGGAAGTCGGTCGGTTTTCAGAATAGATGCAGCTGTTCAGTTTCCAATGGAATTGACGTACGGTCTGAGCATTTCACCAATGCAGTTATGGCAAATAATATTGTTCGTTTTGCGTGCAATTACTCAGGGAGGTTGTGTACGGCAATATATACGTATCACCACGACATTCTCATCTAACCTATGCTCCTCGACTTCAAGGGATGTGGGCTATTGAAAGGAACGTTCATGGTGCCCGTGGTCCTCCTCTCCCAGACCCACCTTAAAATATCAACGAAGCTGTCAAAATAGCGAATTGGAGTGACTTACCGCCAAGCTCGAGATGGTAAAGTAGGTTGGACGTAGGGAGCAATAATCCACTGGCGTATTGAATGTTACCGAAACCGAACAACTGAACGATCCAACTTTTTTTCGGACGTTTGAGTCTACCCGTCGATGTCTGGAGCTGTTATGCATGGTCCATGTGTTGTAACCGTGGAATCATCATCATCAGCTGTAAAAACGCGTGCTTGCCGTGTAGTGGTTGTTCATCGACGATTTGGGTAGATAGCTGCGCATTGAAGGCGGGAGCTGACATAATTGATGCATAAATCTAGGGGAACCTGGAAAGGAGCTATGCATTGAAAGTAACAGACTGAATGCACGAACCCCATTGAGGGCAAGACTTGGCCATATCTGACTATATCTGTAACCGCTGATGTGTCCCGTATCAGGGTCCCCATCCAGGGAGATGGCAATAAACAGGGCGTCTGGGCTTCCTTGTAAAGGAACGTCTGGGTTAACCCACTAGCTGCCCATATTAGGCCATACATGAAGCGAACCTATTGCATAGTCGGATACAGCATATTGTGCTTTGGCTTGCGTCACCTAGCTGGTGGTCTCCATTTCACTGTCATACGATTTCGTTCTCGCACCACCACAACTACGGAAACATGTTACCAGTGGTAGAGAATAGCTCTGGGTCAACTGCGGTCTCCATTATCTCTGTGTGTGTGTGTGTGTGTGTGTGTGTGATATGCCACAGCATTCCGTTTGAGGACAGCAAGGCACCACACAAGACAGTGCAGTGTGAATGGGCCCGCATAAAGTCCACGCGTGTCGCGCTTGTGGTGTTGTCACACGCGTTATCACCAGGTCACAGACGACCGTGTATGTGTGGTTGACTGCCGATCCGTGTTAGTGGTTCCCGCACCTAGAATGTCTGTATTACCGAAAACGAAGTAAATTCTGCTCATCTACTCCAGTGGCTAAAGGTGAACATGTCATAAGCATCACTTTGACGATAGACGAAGAGTTTTTTTTTGGAATATCAACCCTTCCCCGAAAACAATTGAAATCGTTCAGCTGTATCACTCTTGTGGTGCCTAGATACCATGCCACCCGAGGGAAGTGTTAGTGTTCTAGTTGTGACGTAATTAAGGTAACACGCACTAACAAATGTCTGTCTTACTAGAATGTGATGAATACAATAGTTGGGTGTACTTGATAAAAATAGATACAATGTGAAAAGTGGAATAAGCCACAAAGCGACTTATCGTTTGAGAGTTCCTGAGTGAAGTTCCGGACGCGGGACGTGTCTTCTCTGCAGTATAGCTGTTACACGTGTTCCGTAGTTATCCGTGGGGACTCGCGGAACTCTGCTGACTTCCTGTCCTGTGTGCGTTGAGCACCTATTTATTGTTCGCATTGTGAAGGGAAGGGTGTCCCTTCGTGTTTGATGCTTGCACGAACATGAATACAACTTGACCTGATGTGTTGAATGAAGTTCATAATCCTGGCAGGTGACGAAGTGGTAGCCGCGTAAACAAAAACGGTTGGGAAGTTTTACTGTACATGTTGTCGGTTGTCACATGGTTTGAGTGTTTGTGACGCGTGATCTGATGAGTGACCTCTACAGAATTACGAAGGCTCGGTTACTGCCAGGTTGCCCAAGTCGAGTGGCAGAGGTCGGGTGCGAACCACGGACCTTCCGGTCAGTGAATTCGCGCTCTAACCACCGAGCTATCCCTTTCCCATTGTTTTGCAGTTCTGAATCTCACCGGTTTTTCTGCTTTTTATTCTGTGGCGATTGCCGATTTTCACATTGCTAAAACACCTTGTTTGAGCGTAATTGTCACTCAAAACTACGATGGAGTTGATCGTTATCGAGATGCTCAACGTGGGCGTCGATCATGTTAGAAGTGAACCGAATCACGTGTGTATCAAGAATGCACCAATGACATCCAAACAGAATCGATGACGCGTCACAACTCATCAGTATCCATTCTGACCCGATAGAAATACCCTTTGAAAATTCCCTCTCAGTTTGATTCTTCTGTAAACAACAACATGGTCGGTAATACCATTCAAGCCAGTCAACGGAGTAAGCCGCGCACAACGGAACATTTTTCTGTTAGTAAATGGTATATCATAGGAGTTTTTAAGGGAACTTATTCATTGGGCAGAACATACCATTTGTAGCGGATCCGCTCAGAACTGAGGCAACTAGTGATAGGTATGTAGCATTTATAGTACGGAGGCGAACTTCACAGACGTGGATAAATAATCCCGGGTCCGGTTACACGCATGCTAAGGAGAAAGTATAGGGAGTTGTGACGAAAATTCCAGAGCCCCACATCTATTGAAGGTACCAAATCAGGGTTCTGTCTACGATCCTACTAGTTATTTGAAAGGTCATGTATCCTGTTGATCGCTCAGTGGTCAGAGCGCGAACTTACTAACCGGAAGGTCCGTGGTTCGAACCCGACCTCTGTCTCTCGACTTTCTTTGTCTAGGCTTGAGCAACCTGGCAGTATCCCAGTCCCGGTGCTTCCTTCGGGTGACACGGCAGCTGGGCACTGAACGGCTCTTACAGCTGGACGATGATTATCTTTTGTCATCTTGTCTGATTATGAAACGCTATCTGGTGCTGAACACGGTCACCGATCCAAACTATGGAAATAATCCTTAGCGGGTTTCTAAGGAATTTGGAATCTATCGGTTTGGTTTGTCGTACGGAAGTGTGTGAAAAGTACGAGTTATCTTTGCATCATCTTTAGGGTGTTTCTCGTGCACACACACTGATATGCGGATGATTTTGCCTTAAGAATGTTAGCCCCCTTCGAATTGGCCGTAAGCTCCGTCAGAATAGTGAGTGACGGATGCTTCACTACGGTGTTCATTATTGCTGATAGCTTGTTTCGTGAGGTCCCTGATTCACTCCTGCAGCTGACTCTTGTCTAAACCCCGTCGTTGTAGATTGCTCCTATCCTCTACATTCCACTCACCAACCGTATTGAAAATGTAGACAGAACTTCGCTGAATAGTGAATCGGATAGTGATCACAAACGGGTGCTTTGGGAAGTTTTTTTCTTCGAATAGTTATTGGTTGCATGAAAGCCATTGGATTCCTGATTGGTCCGTGCCTTAGTGTTACCGGGTTTGCATCCCCGGCGACGCGGACTACCAAAACGAGTGAGTAATTTCAGTGTTTTGGCCTTCAGATTTATTTGCCTCATCTAAATTGACTGAGCTCAGATAGCTCAGTGGTTTGGGACGAGAACTTACTGACCAAAACGGATTGTTGGCCGAACCCAACGTCTGCATCTCGACTGCGCCTGTTTAGGTTTGGGCAAGCTGGCAGTACCGCGGCCCTCGAGCCTTTCCCGGGTGGTTTCGCAGCTGGACATCGAAATGTTGTTACATCTGAACTGCTCAGTTTCTTCCGATGGGCGAATAGGGATTTTTGTTAGGTTGGTCTGCTGTCATTCAAAGCATATTGACAAGCCAACTCAGTCTGAGGTGAGTTGGCTTCCCTCCATCCTCCGTAACTTGGCATCTCATTTTACTGCCCAAAAAATTAACGAAGTCAAACATCACTAGTTCACTGTCCAAGGTAGGTAGCTGCTTTTCCTCTGGTGCGACATTGTGACTTCTTCGCGAGGGTTTCTAAATGCTATACGAATACCGCAGTCTAGCTCTTCTAAGGTCGATGCACTCTGTTTACTCCTGTTGTCTTCTTGCCCCGGATTACTTCGTGTAGGCGACTCTGACGGACAGACGGGGTTGTTTGATCATACTAGACGACCAGAGGTGATCATACACTGAGTGAAAAAAAATCGTCCAGTTGTAGCACCCTTTCGGTGCCTAGCTGTCATGCCACACGAAGGAAGCACGAGGGCTGGCCAGTTCGCCCAAGCCTACACAGGGGAATTCGAGTGGCAGAGGTCGGGTTCGAACCACTACCTTGTGGTCAGTAAATTCGCGCTGTAACCACTTGGTCCATCTTGCCCCTGAGTGAGCCAGCTTACGGTCGGTGCTGAAACTCGTCAGTTAATTTTAACCCATAATTCTCTTGCCATTGAGTTAAGGCAACATTCCATTGTTGACCTTGTTTGACCAATTCTGCCTTCTTTTTCTTTTAGCTTTTGTACACACCGATTCCGTCGATACAACGAGCCTCAGTCGCCCTGCTCAGCCTACTCGCCTCAAGCAAGGCTGGCGCGAAGGCAATCGAACAGGAGGGAGCTTGTCCGAAACTCACGGAAATGATACAGTCGAGCAATGAGTACATCGGTTAGTGCATTACCACCCTGCCTGCTTTCCCCTGCTGATGCGTATTCCCATACAGTGATTTTGAAATTTCCGCTTCATAGTGAAGCCCGTGGTTTTAGTAGTTTTTTGTCCTTAACCGGTAGTGATGTATTGTATCAGGGAAAGCGGGATGTGAAATAATGAGACGGCTTTCATATAGGCTGGATGCGACCGAAAAACTTTCGGTGTAAGATGTGTTATAAAGCTGTTCGATTCAACGGTGCTTCACTGCGCCCACCGACGGTTGTCAAAGGATGCCGGTTCTCTGGTCCCGTTCTACAAGTGATCACATGTGAACTCTCCGTAAGTCACAGTTCAACCTCATCTTGAGGACGCCATTTGTTCGGTGGGGGGTCGGATAATGAGGTTGCCGTTACAACAAACGATCTACTGGCAAGCCCAACCCATTAATAAACTTTCACCACCTTAATCTGAGATGGTTATCTTGTCGCAGAATGCAAGATGATAAAAGAAGTTTTTTTAGTAGCCGTGGCTTTTTTGGAACTCAGATAAAAGTGCCTGCCTCTGTTTACTTCTTGTAACGACGGAACCTACCCTCTACGTAATCTGTTTTTGTTTCTAAACTAAACGTCCCAATATCATGTCAGCACATCACACACAGATGCGTATTGGTTTACGAATTTCTGTGAACTCAGGCACTAAGAAGCCTAGGGGGCGAGATGGCCCAAATGGTTAGAGCGCGATTTTACTCACCGGAAGGTTCTTGTTCGAATCCGACTTCCGCCTCTCGACTTCCTCTGTCTAGGCTTGGGCAACCTGGCACTATCCCACCCCACGTGCTTCCTTCGGGTGGCATGGCAGCTAGGCACCGGAAGGGTGCTACAGCTGAACGCTATCAATCTACTGAGAAGCCTAAATGAGGCTTTTGGGAGTGATTTTCGTTGGCCAGTCTGTCCTCCGACATATTCGCAACTCCAGAGTAGTGTTTGGTCGGGACAGTCTCCCGATTTTACTCCTCCGGAAGAAGTCATCTTGATTCTTCGAGACATGTTCAGGAGATTACTCTGTTTTCCTTGTGCAAACCAGTGATAAGCTCCGATTTACTGGACGTCTGAAGCTACTCATTCCCCTCCCCCTTTCGTTTGTGTAGCCGCTTACTCTGCCGCTGTGCTTCATCGGATTACCAAGGACAAACCGGAAGAATACAGACGCAGACTCTCCCTGGAGTTGCGCCAGTCTTTGTTCGACGGTGGACTTTTGCTTGATCCCAACTCAATGGTCAAATCGAATCAGAGTCAACTGAACCTACCGGTTGGCGAGGAGGCGACGTCTGCCAGTAGGCAACGCAGTACACAAATGGACCGGAACTCGTCAGTCAGTGCACGTTCACGGAGATGACTTTCGATTTACTACCTACATATCATCTTTACCATCATGTGATTTCAGTTCCATTAAAATCGCCTGTTTTCTTTCGCTCATAGGCTTTATTCATGAACACTGAGTAGATGGACTAGCGCAGTTGAACATGCCTCTTTTGCTCATCAGAGGTGCGCGGGTGCTTCCGCTATCGTAGACAAATTTTCCACACGGGGATCGGCCACGAGACTGGAAGAAAACAGGTAGAACCAGTACATATTCGACGTGAGATGTTTGAGTCTAATTAACTAGTGTCATTGTTTAATTATGCGAATATAGTTTCCAGTTTCAACAAGAACACAGTGGAGAATATTTTCCGAGTCTCGTCGTGAGGTCGCTACTTAAATGCCGGTTAAAATACGGGGGAAATGAAACAAAACAGGTCAGATAAGTTTCAGGATTAGAAAACGTATGAAGACGGATGACTGGTTGTTGGTGAAACACCAGTCGAATCTAACTGGACGTTGTGAGAAGGTCTGGAGGGCTGTTTAGCGACTGGGTCATCGGTTACTACCCAGTCGCTGGATATTTCCCCCTATATATATACGAAATCGTTGAAAAACAGAAATGGTTCGGTGATTTCGTATCAAGTTGATGTCCTGCGCGACGCACACTGTTTCGTTTAGGATTTTCAGAGAGCATCTCTCCTCGATTTTTGAACTATTTTACTAGGCGCGGGATTTGAAGTCCATTACTGTACGGTGAGTGGATGAGTGAGATAAAGATTTCTAATTCCTGGAGTTTAGACCTTCCCAGATTAAAAGTGCCAGACGCAATTCTGCGCCCAAACCGCCTTACCGCTTGCAGTTAGGCGCTGCAATGACCATCTAGTGCGCGGATCCTGATTGGTCGAAAATGGGAACCCAATGCGTTTCAGTATCCGTTGAATCCTGGTGCCCAGCACCGTATCCAGAGGCCGTCAGCATGTATGTCGGACATGGAGCTCCCACATGGGTCATCGACTCGTTCTGGATGTCACAGTATACTTCTTGGTCCAACTGATCTGATCTAAGAGATAACCGGTACTTTAAGAATACAGCCATATCCAGATACTTGCGACATAAAAGCCTGATATCAGCTAATGCTTGGTAATGCCTGACATTCGGGCACTGGAAATAAACTCGTGGGAATAATTAAATGAATTGGAGTTTGCTTCTTTTAACGCGAACATCACCAATGTTCAATTAATCAAGGCGCCTGGGGACGAACGTCTACTGTACTTTCTTCTTATGGAACCAGCGTCGTAGCTGTTAGTGGTAGTCTTTCGCAAGCGAAGGGCGGATCTCGGTGAGGATTTCTGGTTGGTGTTAGTGGTTCGTTCCCCAAATTGTGTTTCGCTATGGAATTGCTTCGCTTATGACCTTGGCCGTGGAAGTGGTGAGGGATTTCTGGTTGCTGTTAGTGGTTCGTTCCCCAAATTGTTTTTGGCAGGTCACTTTGTTATGGAGTTGCTTCGCTTATGACCTTGGCCGTGGAAGGTGATTGGTCTGTTCTTCGAGAGGAAGATGCGAACTTTGTACGTGACCTTCGTTTCGAACATGAATAAGCCAGACTTCAGAACACTGTACCACACTCAGGTACACAGGCGTTAGGACCGGAAGGCGGAATTCCGCGTAAAATACGCTTGGTGTAATAGGTACCACCTAACGGTTCGAACTCTTCTGTTGGAACATTGAATGGGACAATCGCTAGTCCAATTTGCTTCCTTTTACTATTGTAACCCTGAATCCAAATGGAGCTGTTCTTACACAGATATCGCTTGTTTGGCTATCATACGTCCAGACCGCGTTTACTCGGCGGCAGCCTACCGAGGGGCTAATCAATAGACTAGTTTTCTGATGCTCTCCATTACATACCATAAGTGGCAGTCGATGTGTGAAGTGAGCTGAGCTAGACCAGTACCAAACTGATCGCACAGACGGATTATCCAGGACTGCTTTCAGCAGACAGATGAGTTCGACCGTATTAGAATACTGGTAGCTTAGATGAATTCATTGGTAGTTTGTCGGGTGGCTGTTAGTCTGTTCACCGAGCTTTGGAGTTTACTGGTAGACGTTCCGTCAACACTTGTGGAGACATCATCAGTTCGTGGTCGAGTGATACGGTGGTGACGCACTGATGTCTCCTCAAACAGTGATGAAGTCAACTGCCAAGCTCGGCGAACAGATCAACAGCTTCCAGTGTTACAACTTTGTCGACCAAGTTCCGAGAACTTGTTTTCAGTGACTGGGTTCCTGATTCCGAGATAAGATGAACAAACGGTGGTGAGAGGTGCAGTGATTTCAGCAAATTTTTACTTTTCGGGTTTGCGGGGTTGAAAAACAATGACAGAACGCCCAACCGAAACACAAAAAGTTCCCTAATAGAGATCGATGGCTGCTTCCGATAGTTTTGAAGATAATTTCTTTTCTGGTTGCTTGCTTCCTACGTCCTGTTTATGTCTTCGTCCTGGGTTAATCCACCACTTGTATGAAGGAACAGTGTGTAGCACACTCACTGAGACAGCGGATAACTATTCACCGACACTCCTAACTGTGGTCCTCAAGCGCACACCTGCCGTGCGTCATTCTGCACACAAACCGGCTGGGTGACGAGATACACTCAACAGTAACTGTTTTGTTGCTCATGACCAACACGTCTACACCTCATTTGCATCTAACCGGACCACTGCATGCGATCGATACCTGAATACGAAAGTAAGCAGTTGAACGAATTGCAACACGTCTACCATCATTTGCATCTAACCGGACCACTGCATGCGATCGATACCTGAATACGAAAGTAAGCAGTTGAACGAACTGCACCAAAAGATCCCGGTAAAATATCGAGGAAAAAACTGCCGACGTCAGAATACATACTGCCATCATCTCTCGTGAGAGTGAACCCGCAAATTTGCTGAGAACGCTAACTGCCAGAATACTCTGCATGGGCCGAAAACGATCGTCCAAAGGCAAATAAAATTGTTCTACGTATTCTACGTGATAATCACACTTCGTTTCCGTCGTAGAGTCTGCGGGATGTGTATTGTTCATATTCACATCACTCTCGTTTGAACAGTCGTCCTCCGCTCCTGGTGCAATCATTCTGGTGAGTATGGGGAAGCACTGGACTCGAGTCGGGCGCGCTAACCACATGGCTCAAGCATGAACTCGTTCGTTTGTTCAGACGTGAAAATTCAGATACGTCCCACACTCGCCTCGCATGTCGGATGTCCGGAGTTCAAATCCCAGCACGGCCATTGGATATACATTGCTGCTAAGCTCCAATAAGAGCGAAACTCGAATCCAGTGCTTCCCGCCCCTTTGGCGTGGCCTCACCGGAATAATTACGCCAGGGCGGGAAGGTCAACGTTCAAACGATAGTGACGTGAATATGAACAATGAAATTTCGCTTCATAGTATCTCTCTTGGACTGTGCGTACACCAAAGTACGAGTACTCTTCTTCGTAGTGAGTGATTTCGATCAATCGAGTTAAAGACAGCTGTTTTCGTCTGCTTGGTAGCAAGAACTAGGGTGGCGACTATTCTCAGCTATAATGTTCATACTTCGAAAGTAAATAATACGTAATCCACAGGAGAAAAGACACGGTAACACATTATCCTCTACAACGTTCACTCCCAGGGGAAACCTGTTCCGACTAACCACTAGGGAAGAGTTTTTCCACACATGGGAAACCGCGAAACGCCGACTACTACTTACCTGGTATTGGCCCGTGGATTACGAGAAAACACCTGTTAAACGGAATGCCTCGACGATAATTCCAACACCTGACTGCGAAAGATGATCAAACACGGAGGAGTCAGACTCATGGGAATCAAACTGCCTTCTCCTTTGTCCGTTGCTGCATTGAACACAACAGCGCCGGAGAGATGTCGCATACTGTGGTTGTTGATCTGTTTGGCGAGCTTAGCATTTGACTTGCAAAGTTTCGTCATCATACGAGGAGACATCGTCAGTGCGCACTAATGATGTCTCCCCAGTTGGCACAAAACGTTTGCAAGTCAACTGCCAAGCTCGGCGAACAGATCAACAACCAATAAACTCACCCGAGCTGCCAATATTTCGGCGTATTGCGGTCTTGTTCAGTTCGCTGTTTCCAGAATTTTCATGTCCGCAAACCACGTGGTTTCGTCGTGGTGTGTATGACAGTGCTACATACTTATTCAGGGTGTTGGGGTTACTATATACAGCTTTACAATTATATTGGTCAACATGAAAGCGAAAACCGGTGTTATTCTCCCTCGTGACTACCTACTGTAAATGTGTCATAGAACCGTTGTCTCAGAATTGTTCAAGGCAGAAAATCCTGAAACGAGAATTGATCTGGGTTATTACGTTTAGCATTCAACAAATGTGAAACTTGACTAACGGATACCTTATTACTTGGTATTTCGTTTAATCTTTTGTTCATGCCAAAAAGGAACCCACCGAAATTTGGTGCATCTGATGACTTTGCGCTCTAAGACCGCGCTATATCTGTGTCGTACAGTCCTCCAAAATCCTACCGCTCCCTCGTTTTCGTTCAAATTCAGGGAGCGTTCTTTTGATTTCATCAGAACTTTAATAGCTTCACGTCAACCGATACTAAAGGACCGCTGAAAACGCATGTGTCCCGTTAATTTTGTGCTGCCACTGAGCTAGAGAAACAGCAGTTGACAATAAAGCATCATCGCCTGCTCGGAAGTATTGAACATTGGAAAACGCTCACAAAACTCACGTCCCTTCTAATTGCTTTGTAATAATGCAGTCCAACCTGACCCGAATGCTACCAGAACAGTGTTACAAACCAAAGGTGATGGTGTGGAAAATTTGAACGTTAGTCGTCAATAAAATGATCATAGTCAAGACGCGAAATAGATATCCTGTCCCAGTATCACTTCGTGAAAATGCGTACGAGAAAGTAGTACTATCAGGAAGGTCAGATTCCTGAAAGCAACTTCAGAACGCCCGGAACCTACTGCTCCACCAAAAACTCAACTGAAAAGCCGCCAAGCATCCAGGCCA
>NW_008751796.1:1071000-1084501 GCF_000715545.1 Opisthorchis viverrini
GCAGATACCAAGATTGGCGAATCAGCAGATGTAACAAGTACAGAAACGATTGCTCGTTGTTTCACGAGGAGGATTATTCACAGAATAAATGTGTGCTTTCATACTGAGGGTAATCCGACCTCAGAGAAACGGTTTTGTTGAAATTCCTTCCGAAGAAACATCGAAAGGGAAAACACATTCGTACGTCTTCCTTATTCTTGCTAAAGTGCCGGATCCTGTACCTCTTTGTTCCGTAGGCAACTGAAGAAGAACCGACACGTACCACCACCTATAGATGGTAACGGTGTTTGGCCGATACTTGTACATCGATGTATGTGTGAATCATGAGTTTTGTCCAAAAAATCATCCGTCACTGCGATCAGATTGGCACGGTTATGATGGATACGCTCTTGCAAGTACGAGTTAGCGCAAGATGCACAGATTAGACTTTGTACAATTCACAGCTGGTTCCGTCCCCCTGATTGAAGCCAAAGGATGAAATGCGTGAATCTGAACGGAACTGCAGTGACCTTGGCAGGACCGATGAGGTCGAGTGTTGGAGGACGTTGAGACTAGAGGTCCACGAAGCTGATTTAAATTTCATCGACAACTTACCTGTGGGTTCTAGACCAATAACAACCCGGTTACATGCGCGCACGCGATATGCTCGGCATTCGACTTTCTGTATGTGGAAGGGGGTGGGGGTAGACTGTTGTCATCCGGTTCTCTATTGAAAGCCCATGGTTTGGATTGCTGGATTGTGCAAGTGTGCACAGCTCGCTACCACATAATTGACTTCATATGCATGTTTAAGTTAAACCATCCTTTAATACTGTTTACTGATTTTTCAATGATTTCCCCTAATTGCCAGCTTGGCACTTCGGATTTTTATCGGTCTTTTCTCATGTATTCCTACCCCTTCAGCTTGACTACCTGGCGTAAATTGATCATCGATTGATTGACTCATCGATCATTGTGCCTCTATGATGACCGCAAAAGATTGAGCTAGGCCCGTGGTGCATGTAAAACAGCGTTTGCTCTCTACAGAGAAAGCTATCTAGCTACTTCCAGTATGGGTTACGGATACGGTCTATCATGCCTTTTATGGGAAAACGACAAATTGTCCCAGAGCCATTACGTGTATGCCTTTGGTTTAGTGCCTCATCAGAAAGGTTGACATAGCTGTCATCAGGAAATCAGGCCCGTCGCCCTGTGCGCACAAATTGGTGGTGCCACGCATACCGAATTGTTCGGATAGACGCTCAGGCAACAGTCGTTCTTCCGGTGCTTAGGCATCCGCTTGGGCGTGACCTTTAGCTCATGCGCACTTTCTAGCAAACGCTTATGACCACCCATTCGCTCGAGGTTAATAAAAAAACAACCCCAAGGTTTGAGTTCACCATACTGCATGGATAACTGCGGCCAAATGAGTGTAAAAATACCTTTTCTACTATCAAAACCCAAAGGTCAGTTTAGAAGGCGGTCAGCCGAGGCCAGGAAGGAACAGCCTTTCGACCGAGCATCTGGGGGTGGTACAAAAATCGATGCTAATTCTTCTGTCTTGCAGGTAAATTGAACGCCACTGGTTTTCCCCGAGTGACCGTTTGCTCGTAGAACACCCGAACAGTCCCGAATAATAAAAAATGGCGCGCGGATGCTGTGTGAAAACCACAGTGGCATCGACGGTGCTCTCTGGTCTAATCCTTTGAAGGTGGGCTGAACACAGGGGGAGATAGATTCGTGAAAAGCAAGCTGGGTTCCGCCTGCAAGAGGATTCATCGATTACACCCTCAACCTCCGACAGATTCCTGAACAGCGGTGCTGCTTCCAGCAACCAATAATGCCTGTGTTCCTTGACTTGAAAGCTGCTTTTGACTCTGTGGACTGTCAGGCATTATGGCAGTGCCTGTGGAGCAAAGGTGTCTCCCATAAACTATTGACCCTCCTTAAGGCGCTGTATGCAAACCCCTGCGGCCGTGTGAAGGTCTAAGGCAAGCTCTTGACTCAGTTCACGACATCAAGTGGTGTCAAGCCTCGTCATTGATTTGATTATGGAAGACTCACTATCGACCTCTAAGGTCTGTGGGGTCGAAGTGTTCCCGGGGTGTCCGCTCACGGATCTGACACTGTAGTAATGCGAACAATATTAAATAATCTAAATAATTCTGCCTCGTGGTTTGGAGTGCACTTAACACCTGTGGTGCTGCAAGACTGGGTGGGTTAGAACCCTAACCTAATGCTTGGGGATGAGCCGAACGTGTCTAAATAGGCGGTATATCAGTCCCGTTGTTCTTACGAAAGATGATATTTGGATTCGGGCTAGGAAGGTCAGAGCAGCGTTCGTGAACCTACGTCACCTGTGACGTAGGGGTGACAACACCTTATCCATCAGTAGTCGACTATATAATGTTGCGGTGCACTTCGTATTGGTATATTGACCGGAAACCTGGTCTATGAGCACCGAGAACATCGAAAGACTTTCAGTGTTTGAACATCAATGTCTCGGAACATTGCGCGAGTCTGGTGAGAATGCCGGATGAGTAATAATGAAGTTCGACAAATTTATTTGGAGGAGAGATGTTTCGCACACGATAGGTGAACCGATCACACTGCCTAGGTTGCGACGGCTTGGCCACGAGCCCCGTATGCCAGTCGACCAAATGCCTCGAATGGTCCTTATCGCAAAACCACTCGAACGGTAGAACCGTGCGAACTAATGACTTGGCAGCGAAGTATGAAAGCCATCGCCAGCAAACTCAGCTGGTCATTGTCATCTGCGTGGGTGGAGACCCGGAGACGGAGCATACCAACGGTTAGAGACGGATATGGTCCAGCCGCGCTCATGCAACCAAGCCGTTGCCTTGAATTCACAGCTCCCATCTAAATCTTCGCAATGAAAACCCCGCATCATATACATGAACTGTCACCATCAGTGTGCAGCTATTCATCCCACCTTCTCAAATCACTAATGAACGAGATTGTGTTGGCCTTAAACACTATGCGTCAAGTACGCGGTTCTTACAGGTTTCGTAGACCAGATCGCTCGTCCCGGGAAACAGCACTGGTTGCGGTGGAAGTGAACCGATAGCCAATCAATTTCGCAACTTCCAGTGAAACACGATTGACTAAACAAGGAATTCTCCGACAAATTCTACTGGACCGGCTACCTGACAGAAGAAAAACGGGACCATGTTGTCGGATCTCTACTATCCGACGAGAAATGATTCTCTCAACACCGTGGAATCAAGCCATACCTTGCTTCAATGTACCCAAAACTGTGATCAGTGCATACGCTCCAACGCTATGTTCAACAGGCGACCACAAAGACAAATTATAAACCGAAGCTGGTACTCTACTTCGATCAGCCCCGAAAGCCAGAAAGAACATCTTGCTAGGAAACTTCTGGAGAATGTCGACTTATACGCTCACCTGCATACCAGTTTGGTTATGAGGGGATACTCAACTGGAACCCACCAGCATCTCTCGTTGATGGTAGTCTTAATCGAATGAACGTGCCACATGAAGACCGCCTCATTTCAATTGGTACGATATTCAATACATTGTATAGTACATTGTAGTACATTACTCGTAAGGTTGCTGACCAGTTTAGCCCTTCTTGAGGATCATCAATTAGGCACAGTCCCCGAGTTTCCATCAACCCTATGCTCTACTTGAAACCACATTGCACGAAATTTGACCTATACACTCAACTACATACTAAAAGTGGCGATCGCATTCGATTGGTCGGCCACCGTAAATGGTGGCTAGTGTAACGGTGATGCTACTGATGGGGGCATGCGAGTAGTATGTTTTCTCATAAATTCGCTTTGCGTCTCTTGAAAAGGGAGATCCATTGCGGAAATTGTGGAGTCACTTTGTAGCATCTGCTTGGATTTGAGCAACAGTTAATTAATATCCAGGAAAGTTCAGGAAGACGCGTTCAAGAAGATGGATGTTGAGTTTTTGTAAACAAGATGCATATGACAGTTTTGCTTCCCTATCCACTAGCCTGTAACTGTTCAGTTGGCATTTTCTAATAAATAACTCCGCAGCGAAGGCCTTCTTCCTTTCACTAGTAGCAACTGTCCATAATCATCGACGTACAGAGGAAAGCCTACGAAAAGGCTCTCGCACAGTGAGCAATTTGGTGCTAGGGGTGACCTTCAATGATGATCATCGTGTGAACGGAAGCAAGTCCGATCGCATTGAACCACGCAGTGTCGAGCACTCTGTGTTCGACTTAGTAGTGATGCATCCTTCAGTCTACCGGAAGCGAACAACATTGGGTTCATCTTCTGCGCTGTGTCAGAAAATCTCCGTCCCGATGCTGTGAACAGTCTAGAGCATTAAACCAATAAGTGCACTGGGAGTGAGCTTGTGTGTAGACCAAGCGGAGTAGTGGCTAGCAGTGACTGTCTATGCTTTGCGGGCCACCAAACGACGCCTTGCATCTACTGTTTTATCCACTAACCTAACTTGGGGGCGCCGTGAATAGATCGAAAAAGAGAGATTCTCGTTCAGTGACCAGACTGAATGTTGCTTTCATCGCTCGCTATCCACAAATGGGTCCCAAGGGAGCACCTCACTAGAGGTACAGATCGGTAGATGCCCAGTTGCGTCCAACCGTTCAGCCGTAGCTAGGTCAATCTATAATTTTGGGCTAGTTTGGCACGCTGAACGCTACGGAATAGCTTCCTCTGGCCTTGTGCCGGATGCATGGCGCTCAGATGAGTGCACATGTGGCTCAGCGTGAGTCGAAAGAATAATAATAGCAATTATTCAGCTGTAACATCTTTTCGGTGCCTAGCTACCATGCCAACTGAGGGCTGGGATAGTGCCAGGTTGTCCAAGTCTAGACAGGACGTCGAGATGCAGAAGCCGGGTTCGAACCACGGACCTTGAGTTCAGTGAATTCGGGTTCAAACCACTGAACCATCACGCCCCTCCCCCTTAACCATGGACTTTCGTCGACTTCGTTCGATATGACAAGCCAATCCGGGAAGGGATGCCAGTCCTCCAGAGCATTGAGCTGTATACCGCTACCTGAATTCTACTCGCTCATTTATGGCAATTACCACCGGTCCGGTCCACCGGTCCAATTCGTCCGCTTGTCATGGGATTGAGCTCAAGTCCAAGTATGGGTGGCTAAAAAAAACTGGTGTGGTTTTGTTTGTTACAAGCTTATCAGGCTGCCCCTGAAGATGCTACTATAAAATAAGGCATGGGCCGCGTGTGAATTGCTCCTGTGCAAAACACCATCCCAAAGAATCGAGATCACTGTGTCCCAGCAATGTGTCCCGCTATGCTATCAAAGCACGGATGGTGGCTTGATCTTCATGGGCTCGAGAAACCTCAGTGGTTAAGGCGCGAACTCACTGGTTTGAATTCAACCTCTGCATCTCGACCGCTCCTGTCTGGGCTTCAGCATCCTCCCAGCTTCTCAGCTTTCTTCGGATGATATCTTTCATCATAAAAGCCCAGCTTTCTCGTTGAAAAAGTCGACGAGAACACCTGTAAACTGACCGGGTTGTAGAAAAACTAGACAAAATCAATGCGCACACAAGTATTATTCGATATTTTGTTTACAGTGGGAAAATAGAAGCAACTGAAACGCGTCATGTAGGTTTTTCCATTTCCATCAATTGGCGCAGGAGTTGTTCCGGGGCTGGGGCAGTGTGTACAGGATATTGACTGACTTGGCGAAGTGCATTTTCGAATTGTTTATCAGACACGTCTGCTGGCCGTTTTCGACTTATGCGTTGATCCGGCCGATATTGTCTGGGAGAGACGGATTTGAGTAGATTCTCTTTGTGAGTTTTGGGAGGAAGCAGCAGCTCCAACTGAAAATCAGCCGTGGGTAAGAAAAACAAAAGGGGGAATGATTGAGCAGATATGGTATCCTACTAGCATACTACGGTATTTTCTGGCTTATGACTTTCAACCAGCCCCGGATACCTCAGCGGTTAGGTCGCGGAGTTGCTAACAGAAAGGTTCGTGATACGGCATATCGACTGTCCCTGACTGGGCTTGAACAACTTGGAAGTGCCTCGGTCCTCTTAATCCCCTCGTATGGCATGGCGGCTGGGCACCGGCAGCTTGTTACATCTCAACGATCACTAGATTATTGAGTTCCGTTACTGCAAGGACCACAGTGACAATTTAAGCTGCAAGCCCACTTTCTGACTGCATACACATCTCAATTCAACCTAGCAATTCTTAAATGAAGGTGCTTTACTTTACTTACTTTTACTCACACCAGAGAAAGATGTCCTTCCATTTCAACCCTGTTTGGGGAAGAAAACACTGCACCAGGGAACGATCGACCGGATATCAACTTACGTAACTAGTGCTATCTGCGGATGGTCTTAGTCCCCTGGACTGACGAACGTCACCGGAGCAGACAGTACTAACCCCACTTTTTTTCAAACATAAGATGAACGAGATAAGTCCTCAGGCCATGACAGTTTCCCGATTAAAAAGAATGGAGCAAGCAGCATAGCGCACCTGACCTGAATTTACTAAGTTGCGCTACCTCACTACTGAAAAACTGAACTTCACTCAACCCGTGAAAAACCGGGTAAGCCATATTGAACCTCAGTTTCATGTCGTCCCGATATCACTCAGAAGGAAATAGCGAGCAAAAGAAAAGCCGCCGTAAGAGAAAACTCGATCGAAGACATTACCAAAGGAAAACACCTCCCGAAGATTAACGGACTGTAGCGGTCACGTCTTTGTTCCTTCAAGCAACTTCGCTTAATTTGTCCAGTACATCCGTATTCACTGGACCACGCAACTCCTTGTTCCGCAAACACACAAATCAATTGACAGAACCCTGCCCCGCTCGGAACCCGAACCGACAAGTCAGTTACCGTCTTGTACGCGTCAAAACGATTCTAGGTATTATACACATGTCAAACCTTCCTACATATAGGAAGACACGACACAGTCATCACACACATACTCGCACGCGTGAAGGAGGCAGGGAGTAAACCAAACTACACAGGGACAATTACGGAACACGTGTAGCAGCTACACTGCAGAGAAAACAAGTCCCCCTCTCCGGGCTTTCACCAAGGAACGCGATAAGTCCCCCTTTTGACTTGCTCTAATTTCCGCATTGCATTTATTTTATACATGGTGCAATTCGCCACCGTTGCAAAAAAACTGTTATCAGTGCAAATACCTTCCGAGCGATATTGTGGCTATCATAAACTGTGCACTAATACTACATAAGCAACAAAATCGTTCAGCTGTAGAACCTTTTCGGTGATTAACTGTCATGCTATCAGAATGAAGCACGAGGTCTGGGATACTGCCAGCCTAGACAGAGGAAATCGAGAGGCAGAGGTCGGGTTCGAACCACAGACCTTCCGGTCAGTAAATTCGCGCTCTAACCACTTGGGCAACAAAAGGAACCCTTGGAGTGTCATTCCCTCCAAGTAAGAAAACTTGCCGGATGCAATCATGAAGCTCATTATCGATGAGGCATGAAAACTGTCTGGATGAAATCCGTCCGGTCAATCATATCAATCTCGCTAGCCCATTCACTATAAGTCACGCCAGCACCCGGTCAATCAATATTTCGACACAGGGACGTTCCGTTGGATGGGCGATGGTCAGTCTTCCACTTGCCTGGGACACTCACGATGTCCGTCATATGACCAACGGACTGGCCGCAAGACGATTCCTAGCGAGGAAAGAACGACCCAGTGAGGATCAGGAAGATTTCATAACGTGTACTTGGGTGCAGGCGACAGGGCGAACTTGAGAGGACGATGAGAACTGGAAACAGATAAAGAAATCGAAGCACCACACGACTACTCCCATCGATTAAACCCATTATAGATGGAAGTGATTACCACAATTCAACCATAATTATGATTTTAGACAGTTGACTTTAGTGATGGAATTATACCTTGCTCGGTATGTACGGCGTAGTCGGACGACTGTGTTGATCATTTTGCTCGCATCTACTTTATGTGATATAAGTAGCTAAGAATTTAAGGAAAAGTTCCATGCTGCGACCCACAAAATGGGCTCGAAACGTCTTTATTTTAGCTTCAATATCGTTCCCAATAAACTGTCTTGGCTGAATAATTGATACCGCACATAAGGCACCGAAGAAGCTTAATGCCGAGACAGATTCAGAGTAGCTTTTCATACATACTTGGTTGTGTCCGCGTACAATCGACATCGTATCCATCAGTAAAAAAAATAAATCGTTCAGCTGCAACACACTTTCGGTGCCTAGCTGCCATGTTACCCGAAGGAACCGCGAGGACTGGGTTACTGCCAGGCTGCCCAAGCCTAGACAGGGGAAGTCGAGAGGTAGAGGTCGGGTTCGAACCACGCCTTCCCATCAATAAATTCGCGCTCTAACCACTTGCTGCAGAGTCTGTAGAACACGATGACCTTTCAGCTTACAAACTCCGGATAACCAGAAAGACCGCCAGACGCTCAAATCATGACCGTAAACAAAAACGTACACCACCTACCTGCTCAGTCGGTTGGAGTGTAACGGTTGATAGTCCGTAGACAACCAGGTCGCGTCTCCCTCGTTCGCGACCAACCAGAGTTTCAATCAATCCGACAATAGCCAGATCTCCTTGAGACAATGATGAATGGTTGACAAACTCCAATGCTAGAAAACAAGTAGTGGGTTTATGACTCGTTTTGTCATTGCGAAAGGACGTCCGATCTAACAAGGGATGGGAGGGTACATCCGAAAAAGTCTGAACAGGGTCCATCTGTAGACGACGGCCTCCCTTCACAATGGATGTGATAAACAGAATTGCTGGAGAAAAGAGAACGAAGAAAAGTGAGCTGAGTCGGTAGAAGTTATGGGAAATTCTTTAACTCATTTGCAACATTTTCGGATACTCAACAACCTTGAAGTTTGTGGTGAACCATCCAGTTCATGCCACCGATCAAAAGTGAAGAACGCACAAGATACGCCAACTCTAATATGGGAATTCGAAGTTTACTGGTTTCGCATTTATTAGGAAAATGAGTTTTGTTTGGTTTTGACTAACATCGATTGAACGCTGGAAAAAAACAAGTCCAACTCGCATCGGACGAAAGTAATTCATAGATTTAGTGTACCTCCCTTCTCCCAGTCAAGCTCTTTCTGCACCTAACCCATGTATTCAATATTCACCCACAACCTCCCATGAACTTTTGACCCGCCACATGTCGAACCAATTCTGATGAACTTTTCACGCGCGCGTTTTGTTGCGTTACCAAGTTTGTCGGTAATTCACATCGAGTTGCCGTTCTTGCCGGGGTTTCTTTGGACTTGAACCAATTCGTGCAACAATTGGATGGAAATCCCCTTAATTTGATGCTTGTATCCCTTTCATATACACATTTTGTAAGTAACGCCTTCTGTTGATAAATATTCTGCTGTTGGAGTGCAGAAGCAGCCTAAAATACTGCTCTGGAAGAGAGAGTTCCGAGGCGCTTCGCACGACTAGGAAGGGACAAAGGTAGGGGTTACTCAACCGCAGGAAGTGTGAAGGTGGAGAGATTCAGCTGGGTTCCCGAGTGAGTCTCTCGCAAAACCAGATTTGTTTGTAAATGAGTGCATTGCGCGAAAATCTGTCTATTTTTAATTCGCCGAGAAAGCATTGATTGAATGAGTTGATCACTCACCTTCGCCATTGGCTGAACCGACGCACAGTAGTGGTTGCCAATGATGTGCGCTAACACACCTGACTGGGATATCAGAAGCACCTGAAATCAACTCCATGCTATAGTCGTCTCCTTGCAGACTGACCCGAACGAAACATAGTTGGAAATGGTCTGACTTCTTGGCGGACTCATCTGCCAAATGATGGGCACCGATACCTGCAACCAGGTATTGTTCGTAGGTGGAAGCCCCGTCAATGTGTAGTAAAGTTGGTTTGGAAACGAAGCAGCTGGGGATGCCAAGCTTATTGTTCATGGTCTTTCTCGAGTGGACCAGGTTTAGCTCGGCTATCGGCCAAGGGAAGGCTAGAGATATGAGGAAGAGGAAGGCGCAGGAATAAAGTCAAGGTAACCAATCAGACATAAAAATCTCGTAAGCGGTCAAGTGCAACTGCGCAACGCTTACTTTTATCCACTAGGTCAGACCAGCGGTACAAAGTTGCACGACCTTCAACAGTGTTTAGTTGTAACTGCCGGTCCATGTTATGTGCCGTACCGTCAGCCGTTGTCTCACCCGTTATTCTGATACTCGTCGAGAAGGCTGGAGTTAACAACGGATTCGATTCAGCGTTTTCAGGTCCCAAGAAGTGAGACGTTAAGATGGTCCAGTGTTGCGGATCTGCCGGATATGCTGTAACCAACAAGCAAACAGATGAAGGTGAAGAAATAGGATGGAAACGTTAGAATTTCTATGGGCCGTTGGTGTGAAAACGGAGAACACTGTTCCGATCATTTGAGAGCAAACATGTCAAATAGAAATGGGATAAACTGCTCCCAAAAAACAGGGGTCATACAGAAGAGTTGCAGACTTGAAAATTTCGCTAAAAATAAACACCATGATGACAGATGAAACAAACGGAACAGTCACATCCAGGACAAAGGGATTTTGTGTAACAATGCCCAGTATTGTCAGAAATGAATTTTTAAGTGCCAACTATCTCCAGCGCGGCGTCCGTCCCTGGGAGGATGCCATTTCCACGGGGAAGATCGAGGGTAACGAAAACGTTCGTCCCCGGAAATGGTCCATCTTTCAGAGGAGAGTGTTCACTCTAATGAGGAGAACAATACTTTCCAAGCGGAGGTTCACACATTCATATCATCATCATCACTGATTAAGGGATACGGATTCACAAAATCTTTTCTCACGATAAAACAGTTATTTCTGGCTACATAAACGAGCATCTGATTTCGTCTGAGGGTGACCATGACTCTCCTGTGGTAAATTTACACACGGTCGGATTTGTTTCCCAACATCAAGGAACAGTTATTTTGGGATTCACTGTCCTCAAGAAGAACTACCGTCAACGAACCTGGATCTGACTGAAGGTGATAGATGAAGAATCGGTGATCCGGCATCATGACATAGAACCTGAGTTCGGGTGTCCACACAAAGTCCATGTCGGTCACTGGGCAGTTGAGATGGGACAGGCTCGTGGTCTGCACCGGCTCAAGTCTGAAACGCAAAGCAGAAACTGATAAGCCACGAAAAAGCTGATCACAATGAAAGGTGACAGCGAGAACACTACAAAAGAGGGACATAATTCAGTATCAGAATTTCCTAAAAACAAACCGTAAGAAGTAGGAACAAGAAACAAGGTCTTTCCTAGCGAATATACACTCATTTGCAAACTAATTTGCTTTTTTTTCGAAAGACTTACCTGGAACCCAGCTGAATCTCTCGTTTGTGATGTACATTACAATGATATACATGTATCGCGATATCTCGAATATCGTAGCGACTGAAACATGAGGCGGCCTGGTGCAGCGCATTCAGTTGCCTGAGAACATCACAAGCGAGAGGTTCAGCTGGGTTCCAGGAGAGTCTCTCGAAAAAACCAAATCAATTTGCAAATGAGTGTATATTCGCTAATTTCGTGCAATTTGGTTTCAAGTAGGACATAAGGTTGACGGAAACCCGGGGATTGCGCCTACCTGATGAGCCCCAAAAAGGGCAAAACCGGTCGTCGGCTGTCGATGGATTTTCAGCAACATTATAAGTAGTACATTACAAAGGTCTTTACTATTTCAGTTTTGCTAATGATTGACTATACGGATAGATAAGATGCCGTTAGTATTTTGGTAGCAATCGTTTAACTCCAAGAATGACAATCGACTAGCCCGGAAGCTAGTCGTCTTCAATAAGTGAACATCACATCATTCGGACGGATGTGTCACGTGCAGGACACGGACCAAACGAAGGCATGACCTGATTGGTCAGAATGCCAGCCAATTCGAGTCGAGCATCTTTGACTCGAAGCTTCTCGGCCCCTCGCGGAGATTCTAGCACGACCTTGTGGAACACTCTGTGACTACCCTATAAATACCGTTGTGATAATTTTCCCTTGTCTCCATAAAGGGCTGTGTAGAGCTACCATGCCTTTTGATGTACCACAGTGGGCGGAGCAAGAAACCAAGGGACCGATACAGAGTTGCACTGCAAGACACAACATCAGAACGCACATCACCTCGAGATGATACGACCGCACCTGTACAAATAGCTGAACTCTCTAAAAGGTGGCGTTGCAGCTTTTGGAGTTGAACGAGAGGCGCCCAGCTGAAACGCTCGACTCTGAGTGATACCCTGACCAACCAGCCATCCAAAAGACTTGATGTTCAGTTTACGGACTGCACTACCGTCGGTAGTGCTGTCCAGTTCGCTCCTTTTGGGATCTTATCCACGTACATTCGGTGTGGCCAGGGAGGACCACACCCACCTGATCACTTAGATCCATAACGAATATCACAAATGAGATCAGAGCGGTAAAGCCACACTTCAGAAGATCCTGTTCACAGAACAATAGTCACCTGAAACACTCCATAGCTATTGGCCATTGTCTGTGGCGTAGTTGATTGTCGATGGATGCACATGTCACCCGCCAGAGTTTGTGCTCAGCGTCAACTTCCGTGTAGTAGGGATTAAGGTCGACGCGTCCGACTGGCTCGTCCGGAAGATGGTATCAGTCGGCGAACGATAAAAATGAGTAGGAACCCCTCTGAGCAACTCTTATGCTGGTGGGCTGGGCGTAATCAATGAAGGCTCGGTTCGTGAATGAACGGTTTAACATCTGATTGCTACATGATCCGTGAGGGGCCATGAAGGATAATAAAATCTTCCCTTGAATAAGAAAGTGAGTAACATGAAGTACCTTCCACCTAACAGTAACTGGCTGGTTTTCAATATCTTAACGATATTATCGGATTATGATGTATAGCTCCAGAAGGATGGCCGGAGAGCTTAGAGGACCCGGTCACCCTCGTCACCATCAAGTCTTGACATCAAAACTCCATGTCGGTCACGTGGTTGTAGGACAAAAAAGTTACTTGGGTCGGTAGTTCCACTCAGAACAATTATCAATTCCGAAGGTGGCTAACACAGTAAAACCTCCTATTAGCTTCTGAATACAGAGCTTCGGGTTGCCTAACCGGATTCCAACAGTAATCGATAACAATCGAGAGATAACTAATCTTGATCGAATTAGGGATGCCCGGTAGATAAAACTGAGGGCACTACCCTTCTCTCTGGGGTGATCAATTTCGACCAGACATAACACTAACGCGCTTGGGCCCAAATTCGTTGTTCCACACCCCAGTGTGGTGAAAGCTCAGACTAGAGCGAACGTGAAAGATAGAGAAGCGCTGCGCTAAAAACACTTGATTCTGATTGGTCGAAATTATGACAAATCCTGAAAGAGCTTCTTCAGATCACTTACATGGATCCTATTGGCGTGCTATTGATTCATTCCAACAGCTGCATTTCGATATATTTGGAACGAGGGTTTTACACTGGAAAGGCAGGCGCCGGTACAGCAACCCACTCGAGAGAGAGAGACTCGCT
>NW_008751796.1:1084717-1091440 GCF_000715545.1 Opisthorchis viverrini
GCATTGATTTAGCTGCCGCTGAACGATCGATAAAACGCTACGGACCAGTGGCATTAGATGATTGGTACAGCCATCCAGCCAATCCGAGAGCTTGAAACTGTTTCATGTAGGATTCTAAGGGATTGTTTCTTTATGGAGGATGACAAGGGGAAAACAATACAAGCACCACGACTTCTAGTCATGGGCGGGCAAGTGAACTTACCTTGGCGACTGAGGCTTCTCACCGGACGATAAACCCTCAAGATACTTCCACCATGTTAGGCGTGCTTCATCATCCACTTGACCGGTGTTCACTCTCTCGTAGGTAACCACCCAGTGAAACCCATTTGCCGTAGGAGTGTGGGCCAGTAGCATTACTTCCGAAAATGCAACCGGAAGCTTTCGATCTTTGTCGCGAGGCACAATCGTCTGCCGTGTGACATCAATCTGCGGGACGGGTAAGTGGGTTGGGTGAACGACATACGCTATTTTCACTATTTAGAAATATCAAGCACATCGATGGATATCAAACGGCTTTTTAAACTGCGCACAAAACGCGACTGGAGATACTTGGAAAACCGACACGACGCGGGACGTTGTCACTAAATCAGGCAAAACTAACTCGAGTCAGTCTTGTGTTAAATAGTTCTTTAGTACGTAGTTGATGGTATGACTGGTAGTGAAAGGTCTTCGACCAAATTGCTCAGCATAGCGAACCAATCCACGACCAGTTCCCAAGCGTGCTCGCTTGCTGCTAGAGTCGTACACCTCTGCTGACTACCTTGGTTCGGAAACAGTGTACGGCAATATTGACGAGAAGCGGTTGTGCCCTTTTAACAGAATTACGCAATGTCTTACGGCCAGACAAGATGAACCAGGCGTGATGTAATGTCACTAAAGGCAGTCATACGTCCATTGCAATTTGGATCGTAACAGATAACGTTTCTATAGACCTGTCTCCAAAGTACGAGACGTCAAACAGTTGTTGTAAATGACTCACTTTGGTCACATTCATGTCCGAACCACTGAGATCCAACAACTGAAGACTACCCATTGCACCATTGGTAAGTATCATATTATCGGTAGATTGAAGACACGTGGACTGGTGTTGTTTCGGCAAGATGATCATATTGGTCGGAACTTCATTCTTGAGTTGATTCAGCCAATGTCTTGGCATTTCCACAAATCCAGTATGTGTATAGATGGGTTCGAAAGCGCCGGAGAGAATATGGAACGCTGGATGGAAATTTACGGTGAAATTTACGGGTTAAAATTCGTACATAGGTAACGAATTAAAAAAAATTTAAAGTGAACAAGAATGGTTAAAAAACGTTCAGCTGTAACTTCCTTCCGGTGCCTCGCTATCATGCCACCCGAAGAAAGCGTGAGGGCTGAGATACTGCCAGGTTCCCCAAGCCTAGACAGGGGAAGTCGAGAGGCGGAGGTCGGATTCGAACCATGGACCTTCCGGTCAGTAAATTCGCGCTCATGGCAGAGTGATACTCAGATCAACATCTTGAGAGTGGCTGATTGGACGATAACCCCGGTTATCGTTGCTGCTAAACTGTACAGTGGCGTGGTATTGGTGTTGTATTGTCCATGATGATGACTTCCATACTGGAGGCATGGTTCATAGTAACTTGAAGGTGAAGAAGAAGGGTCTGACAAAGTGATCTATCTACCTGACCTAAGTCTGCCTCTGTTCTCTCAGTAGCGCGGACACCAACGGTTATCCATGATTGGCCGCAGGGCTGGAGGAGACACAGAAGCTATCGTTCATACGAATGACAGGCCTGTCGTATCCACATGGAGCATTGTCATGGCTATAGCCTTCGTTTGTGAGTAACAAGTACACACTAGTACATCATTCCCAAAAGGGGGTTGATATTAATACTCAGTAACGACTAGTATAGTGATAAGAAGCATCGTTGGCAGCACGTCAATTCAACACCGACTCTTGATTGCTGCACAGTCAAAGATTCAGTCGAGAGCTCTGTTTTGAAAAAGCATCAAAGAAGGATCGGGAAGGAACCTAGCGCGAGATCAGTATATTAATTCCCACGCAGCGTTCAGCTGTAGCACTCTTCCGGTGCCCAACTGCCATGCCACCCGAAGGAAGCAGGAGGGCTGGGATACTGCCAGGTTGCCCAAGCCTAGACAGGGGAAGTCGAGTGGCGGAAGTCGGATTCGAACCACGGACCTTCCGGTCACTGAATTCGCGCTCTAACCACTTGGGCCGACTCGCCTCCCACGTACCTACACCCCTAACCATTCATTTGGACAAACTGGATGGAAAATGGCAGCGAGAATGCCACTGATATTGATTAGCAGTCATTTTTCCCAATGTGCCTGAGCAAACACAGGAAGGATTGAATGGACCTCATCCTGGAAGGTTGGAAACCCAGACTTTTCGTAATCGTTTTCATACCATTCTGTCAGATCAGCACGCGACCACAACTCTGCCTGCATCACTCTGAACTGGGCATAGAAAAATACTTTTTTTCGGAAACCGATGATTCACCATGCACAATACATGATAAGACCATCGCAGCTGCTGGTACTGGATACATTCTCCAATTACAGTCCTCGTTGCACAAGGAGTTCTCTAATAGTAAAGTTGCAAATATGTTGGTACCAACTTACACGAACCCTACTCCTGCGACACCGGTTAGCCACCCAAGCCATACTTCAAGACAGCTCACACTGTTGCCTGATACGCAAGTCCATTGAGATACACCGCTTTATCTCCATAGGCGCATCCCGAATCGACCTAATGTGTCACACTAGAGCCGGTGCTTCGATTGTCGCCTCCTGGATCTCCCAGAGGCATTGACTTACACTCTGCAGGTAGGAAATGCGTGATGATTGTGATCATATCATTCAAAACACCTGTGACCTCGTTTTTTCCTCGAAAACAGGAAGTGTTATGGGCGTATGGCAGGTCGACAAGACTTGTGTCGGGAACCACTGGAAAACCAGGTTTTAAAGCCTAGGGCATGTCTCTTCATCTATCCAACCAAGAAACTGAATGGAGAGAGAGAGAGAGTGGGCATCCTCGTCGGACAGCACTTTTTGTGTAAACGGTTTTGGTGAGTTTCCCGTAGACACTAACAGGCCCGGAAGTCGACGAATCCAAACAGCTTACTATATCCACAAATTTCAGAGACATTCGTTGCTGAGTAAGAATGCTAAAGAGGACGGGAAGGTCAGATGCGCCTTGGGAATTCAGGAATATTAGAATGTGGGTCGGTTGTACCCACTTGACGGACTGTGGAGACATGGTCAGTGCAAACTCTACGAGGCCTCGAACCGTTAATTTACGGGCTATTTTACGGAAATGAAGGACAGACAACGCTAAAGACCTGCTTACAACTAGAGAGATACAATGCATTGGACAGAGGGGGGAAACCTTGGGTCAAGAGGTCACACTAAACGGTTCTCTACAAAATCGCGCAGCATTCCACGTTCTTGAGGATAGGACAAGAAAAATCAGACTCGTGGCCTATTACGAGCACGATGATGTTAGCTATAAAAAAACTATGTGAACAATGCAAACTACGAAACGCAGACCAATATCGAGCGTTACTGAAAGACTCGGCAATTGCAGAACATGCACTGGACACGGGACACAAAACAGATTCGGAAAGTGTTGAGATAAGTTTGAGGCGAGGACTACGGTCCACCTCACAGAGACTGATAACCGAGGCGGTAGAAATCGCCAAGCCTCCCAGTGTCAACAGAATAGAAGGCGAGGAACTGACAAACGTGTGGAGAACTGTTTTGGGTCGGTCGAGCTGACACGTGTTGGTGTGCGATTACCAGGGGGAAGAGTAGTCATCATCTGAATTCCACTTAATCTCACACCCCTCCTCAAGTAAATTGTCGCAGCACTCACAAACCCACTGAGACCAACGAAATCAACCAGTGGTACCCGCGTTAAATTATCGGTTGAAGATTAAGGAACCAAACCCGATTGGAACTAATTTCAAACTCCTCCAACCCATCAATACAAGATTTTGGCATCCACACTAACCGACAAGAGCTGTTAATGGACACTCAAACAGTGATCTAGCACGCTAATATGAAGACGTCTGTCTGCCTTAAAACCTGGCCAACTTGGTGACCCGTTCATTTGGCCTGATGAAGCGAAATGTTGCCCAAAATAAAAAACTATCGATTGTTTACCAAGCCCTCCTGAAACGGTAACTTCTCAACCGGTTCCAAAATTCTCCCGAATGATTGAGAACTATGCAACCAGGGGCGAGATGACCCAAGTGGTTAGAGCGCGAATTTACTGACCGGAAGGTCCGTCGTTCACACCCGACCTTTGCATCTCGACTTCCCCTGTCTAGGCTTGAGCAACCTGGCAACATCCCAGCCCTCTTGTAACCTTCGGGTGGCATGGCAGTTAGGCACCGAAAGAGTGCTACAACTGAACGATTTCGATGCAACCAGTTTATCTCTGCAGAAGAAACAGCTTCAGAAAACTAGACGAACTGAGTCGCACTGGTAACAAGGACAAGTCGAAAAGAAATTGTTATGAAATGGAAAGCAACCCACTGTTGTGTTCCAGAGTGACCACAACAGCGTCTTCAGCCGGTCCTCCAGGGCAGTTCACCTGAACAAGAGGCGAACCTAGATGTGGTAGAAAGCGGCGATGTTGAGGGCCACCAAGACAATCCGTCATGTCCCATTTGACCAAAACACCTTCGAGCCCTCCGGATAAGAGATGACTCCCTGAAGAGTTGGATAAGGAGAAAGGGCAAGCATTGCAATCAAATTACAAAGACGACAGCAAAACCAAACAAAAACGTTCCCCACGAGGGTAAACAAATCAGAATAAAGGTGAAATGGAAGGCCAACGCGAGTACTTCGAAGCTGAAACGTACACATTGGTATGGTGTTGTGACTTGCTGAACGGTAGCGCAACTCTATCGGTCCCTTGGCTTCCTGTTCCGCCCACTACGGTGTATCAAAAGGCACGGTAGCTCTACACAGCCCTTTATGGAGACAAAGGAAAATTATTACAACTGTATTTATAGGGCAGCCTCTATCGGTCCCTTGGCTTCCTGTTCCGCCCACTACGGTGTATCAAAAGACACGGTAGCTCTACACAGCCCTTTATGGAGACCAAGGAAGATTATTACAACTGTATTCAGAGGGCCCTCACAGAGTGTTCCACAAGGTCGTTCTAGAAGCACCGTGAGGAGGCGAGAAGCGTCCAGTCAAGGATACTCTGCCCGGATTGGCTGGCATTCTGACCAATCAGGGCATGCCTTCGTTCGGCCCGGGTCCTGCATGTGACACATCCGTCCAAATGATGTGATGTTCGGTTATTAGGGATGGCTGGTCTCCGAACATATGGTCACTACGGCACAGGCTTTTAAAATGTGGATATTCCCTAAATCTCCCTACTCAAGCTTTATGTGGCACACGAAACGAGCGAAAATCCAAAACAAAAAGGAAATTGTACTCTGGACAGTCGTGCATAATTTCTTTATTGGATTGCATTTCCCCATTACTTCGACTTACAAAATACCAGGTAAATTCGGCCGGTTAAAAAGCGATTATTCAGGAGAAAAGGAGGTTTCGAATAGGTATTCCCTGATCAGAATTAAACTCTTTTGTATATCAAAGCGCCTTCTGTTCACAGGAAACCATCACCAGATCAACACCTGGAAGAAACTGCTTCCATAACTGACGTTTTTCTCATTACATTAGGAGTACAACATTCCCTCTTTATAAGGAATTTTTACTCAATGGATACGTTGAGGAAATCGATTTTGTGGCCGAATTTGCTAGCAACGTGAATTCTCTCCAGCAATCGGACAGGAAACACTTTCCACACCACATCACACTACTAAAGCCTGAGGCGTGAAACATAGGATGTTTTATCTGTAGCCCTGATCTCGATTGGCTTGCCAAATAAGTCACAAAAACAACGAATTCTGGTCACCCAAAACAAGCTAGGACACGGAAGGGTATAGTCGGTTCGTGGTCGAATGCTGAGACCCCAAAGGTGTTCATCCGACGAAATGACAGTCGGAAGATTTCACTCATAAAAAGGAGTCCTCTGCATCGCAGGGAGCGAGAACAAGGCAATCGAAAGCACGTGAATGAACATCATCAAGTGTGCCAAGGTTCAAAACAAAGAGGACATTAAGAACTAATGAACCAAAGACTTGTGTTCCCCAAGAACATGGTTCTTCCAGGATTTACAGGGGAACCACACGCAGAGGTTTGTTCGACTTGAAAAAGAGCGCACGGAAACATGCAGTGTTACGATTTTTCCTGGCATCCGGGTGGCGCATTCTTTTATTGGTTTAATCTGTTTATAAAATATATTTATGAGCTTAAGGTGGGCTTTATAGCCGTGTTAGATCCCACTCTAATGATAAGCCAAGCCCCTAACAGAGCAACACATCCCAATGAAAAAACAGTTGGTGATCTTGAGTGGTGTTTCACTGAGAAATTTGACCTAATCGTGGTGTGTGTATCTTTGTGACCCACTGAGCTATAGCGGGAAGTTTAACCTTAACACCCGTAGAGTTTCTCATGTCAGGTTGCTCAGTGGATAGAGTTTTGACGAACGCAGTCTTCTAGTCCTCCGTGTTGCGGGTTGGAACAGGCAGGGCGGTTTGTTGCTCGAAAAAATGTGGTACTAAGCCGAGAACCACCGTGGTCAGGCTCGTGAGCCAAAGGCTTTGGTTGAAGATCCTAATCCCTCTCGTGTGTAGGTGTGGG